>NW_012027727.1:372389-398011 GCF_000956235.1 Wasmannia auropunctata
AAGAAAATCAATGTAACCTTGACCTGACCTTGGTTACGCAACTCAAGGTCAAACTGATAGGATCAGTAAATAGATATTTTTAAACCATATAACTTTTGTCTGAAACACTTTTCTGTAAAACTTATATTTCCCGAAATATTTAGATGTCCCGACCTTTTTGGGACACTCTGTATATACGTGCATCATTAATTTTATTTATTTATTTATTTGTTTATTACTGTTATTAACTTAATTGGTGCTAATATGCGAACTGTGTGTTTTATTACGTTTGAGGACATACAGCTACACCGTGCTGCCCTTCAACTGCGTAGACTGCAGCTATTGGAGGTACTGATAATTGCTTCCTCACTCATTAATTGGCGTGAAAGAATGCACATACTAAGAAAATAAAAGCAAAAGTTGAAGTTTATTTATGGTTGATCATCACTGAGGATGACTAAAAATGATAGCCCGAAACGTCTGACTATTTATAGAATAAAGGAGATTTTATATTTATGAAATATTACGTAAGGGAAGGGGGGGGCAAATAGTGACGCATTTTTTCCTCTCTCTCCTACAAGCTAATTTGAAGTTTACAAGATATGATTTTTCACTAAAAGAGTACTTTCCATTTTCAAATATACAAAAAACGTAATTAGAGTTTCCATAAGTCATATATACGAGCTAGATTTTCATAAAAACTAAAACCTGCATTTGTCACTATTTGCCCTACCTTGTGGGTAAATAGTGACATCCTATGGAAAAATTACAAAATACATAATTCTTAACTTCTAATCGATCTTTCTTTTGACAATTTGATTAGATAAGGTAATTTATATTAATTTCTATACTCTGCCATATGTAAATTTTTATTTATTTATCAAGAATAATAGTAACATTATTTGATAGTATTTCTTGTTAAAAATAACATTTATGCGACACTGGAAATGATCTACCACCTCCAGTTTTTCAAATCTTAATAATATAGCGCGACCGCCCGCAATTTCAAATTGCGATCGCTCGTCGAGGAATTAATTACAAAGCGAATTGTATAAAATCATTTATTTAAGTGCTTATTATTTGATTTATTTAATATAAATATTATCTACCTCGATTTTATATACATACATATATTGCATACATACGTGTTATAAATTGCGCTTTGCGAACTGCACACGTATTATACATATATTGATATGATTTTCATTTACAAATAAAGTAAAGTAATTGCTCAGAGATTCCCCGTTTCCGGGTTATTCTCCGAGAGTGGCTTAATTTAGTGTGTCTTTAGCACCTTTTTTAAGTTTTTTCATTAATTATTTAATTATTTTTAATTGAAGTGTTATTTAAGCATAGACAAACTAATTAACTCCATAAAATAAAAAATGTAGAATATTTATAAGGCTATACTATCTCTCTTTCTTTCTCTCCCTCCCACCTCCTCCTCCTTCTCCTCCTCCTCCTCCTCCTCCTCCTCTCTCTCTCTCTCTCTCTCTCTCTCTCTCTCTCTCTCTCTCTCTCAACTCATAATATTTGTTACAGAAAAAAAGGATACCGCAATAATCACGGCGGATATTTGCACTTGTTTACGCGATTCGAATATTGACCCGAATTTTATTAATCAAAATATAATTGCAAATACAAAATATCAATTCACTTAATTAAACATGTCAATTCATTTAATCAATAAAATAGACAAAATTATTTAATTGGTTATGTCACTTTATTAAAATAATATTAATCATATATCAATTCATTAATTCGTAATTAGCGGACAGATATTTACGCAATACACGACAAAATAAAGGGGAATAAAAAGTTGGTTTTCTTTCGCCGAAATGAAACTCGCTAATTTATTTACGTAAGTTAGTTGCGTCAGAAGCGAAAAAATTTTGCTGAACAGATAGCTTTCATCGAGATTTGATGTGTATACACTATATTCGTTTTCCTCCGTAAGTCTATTTCGAGAGCCGGCGAGAGTCCCCAGAAGGAAGCCACTCAATTTATTTTTAATTCGAACGAGATACCTGCATCTGCTCGTACCTCGTAAACCCGCACAGACCCTCGTACATCGCGTATCCGCGCTTAGCAGATTTACGCCCAACGTTAAAAGGGACCGTAACCCCGGCGATATCGTCCGCGCGCAGATAATTACCAGAAAACGTCTATAAATCGCGCCGCGATGCGGCGGTTTATTAAGCGCGTAATACGCCCGACTCTCGGCCGTTGTTGTAATCCGATGGTCACCCGGCCTCACTCCAGTACCGAGAGAGCGATTAAATAACTTTGCCTATCAGCGGAAGAGACGGCGAAGCAGCGAGTAAGCTAATTCGATACGTACGACCGCCGTCGTACGACGGCCGCGCATATAACCGCGGCGAGTTCGCGATAGCGATTTAATCCATCAATTACGCGGCTGCAGCTGTATTTAAGATCTCCTTCCGGCGGCGCTCTCTCATACTCACACAGCTGCATTTCTCGGATTACTTTCGAGTAACGTCTCATCCGGCGGAAGTAGTCGTTCTACAAAAGAACTCTCGCCGAGGATTAAGCGGCTTGATTCCCGTTCGCCTTCTCTCTCTTCTCTCTCTCTCCCTCTCCCCCCCCCCTCTCTCTCTCTCTCTTTCTCTTCATCGCTCACCCACCCCCAATTCTTTTTCTCTCGGAAAAGAGAACGAAGAGAGAAAACGCCCGACTAATTTTTTCAATCTTTGCGCGCATGTTCACCCCAATCACCGTTCTCCTTGTACTTGGTCGCCACGACAACGCCCCTATAAAATAACCGGGAAACCGGAAATTAGTCCCATTCTCTTCGAGCAAACGAACGCATGCAGCGAAAGTGCGTGCTCAGGCAGCAAGCGGCACGTGGCCGAAGGATTGCAATTTGTAGAACGACGCGGGAGGAAATTAAAGGTGGCAAATTGGATCGTCCTCTATATCTCGCAATCGACGACCCCGCGCGACCGATCCTCAGCGTGCGCGCGCGCGCTGTATCCTAACGAAGCGCGGGAGAACTTTAACCGCTGATAACTCGTACGCGTGTTCATGACAGTCACGAAGTCCCCGCGGGTACGTATTCCGGCTCGCCGGGAACGGTTGTTCTTACCGCAAGCGCCATCCGCGCCGTCCGATTATTTATCGCCGCGGCCCGCGAGAACGTAATTTATCGTCCCGCTCTCGCGAGGGAAACGCTAAGCGGCGCTCGGCGACGACCGGCGAACAATAACTCCGAGTCGATCGATTCGAAGCGAAGACTCAGCGGCCGCGCGCGAGCCGAGGGAATTAAGAGCGAAACGTAAGAGGCGAGAATGATTTCGGAAGGGGACGAGAGGGCTAACGCCAACCCTTCGACGGACGCAACCGCCACCGACGCAATCCCCTTTTCGAGCCCTCGATGGAAACATCGTAAGTAACGAGATGACTTCCCGGCCGATCATTTATTCAGCCAAACGATCGTCCCGAGAGCACGGGAACGAGACGAGAGTGACTGTCCTGCCGTAGTTTCCTCAGGGGGACCGAAATTCCCGAAGTCACGCGTTCTCTCGTCAGGCGAGAGAGAGAAAGAAGGTTTCCACCCGGAGGGCGTGGAAGAGATACGAGAAGGGACGACGCGGGGCTATGCCCGGAGAGCCCGTCTTGCCGCCGGCCAGAAAAACTGTTTCTCGTCGAAGTCTCGAACGCCGTCACGAATTGCGAAATTTACGATCCCAAATTGTTCTCCCGAGTCGACGAATTTCCACGTAAATCAGACGGCAGCGTTTTCAACGCTCATGAATTATCCAACGCGGTCTCGCTTGGCGCACGACGTCGCTGCGCCCGCGCCGGTGGTTTAATAAGCGAAGAGCTCGGTAGAGGTTGGCAATTAGCGTGAGATCGCGTTAGATATATAATTTCTACCTCAAACGACTGTACAATTCTTTTCAAAAAGCGTTATCTTATTTGCGTTCCGGGCAAATGGATTTTAAACGGCGCGAGCAGCGAAAGCTCTACTAATAGCACGCGATTCACTCTTTTAGCACTTACCGAATAAATTTGAGTAATAAACGCTAATCACGCATGCACAAATTGATGCACACAAGGTATATAATTGTACGGTTCTAAATGTTGCTTGGAAATCGGATCTGTATTAAACACAAATGTTAAAATGCATTGTTAATGCAATGTTCAATTTACAAATATAAAAAAGAGAACTCTGTCTGCTTAAAATATAATTGGTCAACTTTTGCAGGAATAAATCCTCTAAGTTTAGCAGCCGCTCGACCTCTCTTCTTCTTTGTTAACTTAATCGTTACTGCGAGTCCCAAAGTAGATTTTAGCGAGTTATAAATTTCATAAAGGAGACTTCTGAGCAGCGACAACAATCCGCTTCGGATATTTGTTTTTTTTTTCCGAAACGGTAAAAGTTAATTGAGCGCAGAATGCGGAGATTGCTGCTGGATGAATCCGTGAGTCGGTTCGACGCGCCAGAGAGATCGATCGGCATAAAAATTGCTTATAAAATCAACAGGAGCGTAGCTATGCGGATCATAGCTGCTAAGAAATACAAACAGTCCACGGCAACTTTAAACCTTCTGTTTTTCAGCAGAGAAAAAAAAACAGAGACGAGTATTTTTCTTTTTTCCAAAGAGAATAATTCTTTAAATCCAAATCTCGTACGAGCGCATTTAAATCTTATTCTTTTTAATTCTTATTCTCGCCGAGTTACATATATACGGAAAGAATGAGTTTGTTGAAATTAATTAAAATTTTAGCTAGATGAGGTATAGATTTCTGAAAATAATTATATTTTACTATTTAAATATATTAAACGCTCAAGCTGGTCGTGCTAGAATATCAAAAAATTTTTAATCACATTATATAACCTATATAATATTTGACATTCTATATAATTATTTTGATAGTGCAACGAAACTTTTTTCAGATCTGGACTAATTTTTACACATTTCGCCGAAATAATTTTTTTCCACGAATACAGATTAATTCGCTGGCATTAACGTCCACATCTATTTTAATTAACAAATTACGCTTTGTGTTTGACATTTCGTGAAACCTTCCTAAAAGTACAGAGGTGTATGGAGTGGCATGCGCAACACGAATGGCGGAAACGTTATTAAGCTTTCTATTTACGGTACTGGGAATGACGTACTATTCTGACCACGCCGGTTGCACGCTAGCGATACATTCGCGCGGGCATCAAACTTTTCTTCCAGACCGCCTTCGTTCGGCCAATGCCAAAAGTGGGATAAGCCGAGTAAGGCTTGAATAATTCAGCATGATAAAGCATATCGATTATCCTCGTTTTGGCCTCGACGCCGGCCGAATATCCGGAGCAACGAAACTTACGACTTATGATATTTTCTCCTGGGGAGGAGACGAGCGGGCTGCAGGGGGATCTACATCCCCCCCGAAATCGATGCTTTTCTGACAGTCGAGAATACCGCCGGGAATCGCGGGGAGAATCACGACACGCCTGCACGAACTTAGTAGCCGACTACCGTGGGATTTGTCTTCATTTATCATTAGCCTGATGTCGGCAGTGAGAGGTCAACAGTCTTTTGTCTTCCGCACGTATTAATAAATAATGAATTACATAATAAATTAATGAAAATTAAATGGATTATCCCGATACCTCATTCCTTTTTTTTTTTCAAAAACAAAAAATATATTTTATTATTAGTTTCAAAATAAAGTGCTCAAAATAAGATCGCTTTAATTTAATAATACGTCTCTCCATCATCGTCTGTCTTTGAATCTATGATTTGGCTCGGCGTGTCGCAGACAACATCAGAAAGTTTTTTGCTCATGTATGAAGATCGTGGGAATAATTCTGCTTTCTATAGGCGATTAAGATTCATATTTACGCGAGCATGTTTCAACGCGTAACGCGCGTTGGTAAACCATAATTAAATTCCATAACCACATTTTCTCCTTATCCGTTTTATTACACATATGGAAGCCGCAAAAAAAGAGTACTTTTTTACCTCGTCTTTTTCTCGCGCGGCGTACCGAGAGGAAGACCCCGAGCGCGGGCGCTCACGACTACTTCGTTCCACGTCTCTACATGTCGGCGTGCACGAAAGTACGCGCGCGACCCCGCGATGGCGCTTGTTTTCCGATATTCTTCCGCCAGTCTGCTCGCATTGTTCGATCCCGATCGTATCCCGAGCAGTTTCCGTTCGAAGACCAAACACCAAACACTACTATTCTCCATAGTCCCGGTGCGCGAGTCGCGCTATAAAGATTACGTTCGGGCATGGCGTTTTTATCGCCGGATACCGTGCGAAAATACGAGCCTCTGAACGAATTCGCGGCATTTATTTTTCATTTATTTTCTTTTTCTTCGAGCTCGCGTCGCGAGTTCCGGCTCCAGATAAAGGGCGGTTCACGGACGCTGGAGGACTCTTCCGCGAGCGCGGCTGCGGTTCGGCTCGGCTGTTAAATAATTTTAAAAGCTGTTATATACCGGCAAACGGGGCGAAAATCTCGGTCGCTTTCTCGCGCGACGCCGACCGATACACGTACGTACATGCATATCGAAGGCCGAACGTGTTATTCGAATATGTACGAATGCGAGAACGTATCAGCTCGATTCGGCATGTCAAAGCGATCAATATTTCATGGCGCAAACAAAGAGGTCTTTCGTATTCACCGCTCGCAGATGCTCTGCGCGCGATATAAATGATCTAATAATAACTACCTTCGGCGAATTGTTCTCTGTCTTCCCCGACCTCCTCCGAAATTAATAAATGAACGACGCAATTTACGCCGCCTGGGGGACGCGGCGACAGATCATTTCAATATGCTTAACCTTGAGCCTGATTAAAAATTTAAAAGAAGGCGCGCGCGCGCGCGCTGAAAGGGACCTTCCGGCTCCCTGTGCTGTGCTATTAGCGAAGACGCGAAATAGTATTATCCGACCGCGCACCTATTACTTGCGCGCGCCGCATTCGACGGGTCTTAAGGACGAAGAAACTTCACCGTCCATGTTCATTCGCAAGCTGGCAACGGACTTTACGTCCGGACTCACTACGAGGGATTACGAGTCGAATTAAGCTCGGAATAAGAAGCTTAGGTTTCTCCGTTCCTTATCCAGGCCTCCCGCGCCAGTCTTTTTGACGCTCGTCAACGACGCTCGAGAAACGACAAGTATGATATTCAAAGTGTACATGCTGTCGTGTAATACTTTCTCGCTTATACCCAGGGCGATTTCCCAGGCCGTTGAAAATTCGATGTGGCCTCCTATCAGCAACACTTTGACCGTATCACCGCGATAAAAAGAATATCCTCTGTGGCCGTCGTTCCGGTTTCCGGTTCAAAGCGGCCGCGCCGGTGTCCTGTGTTTTTGGAGCGAGCCGCGGCAAACCGGATTTCTAGTTAGCGAGTAATTGAAAACCATCTTTTATGCGCGACACGATCCAATGTTTCGATAATTACAGCAACCTTTTTTTCGCGCCGTACGGCACAAACGAAATCCACGCCAGGCTGGGAAGCTTGCGTGTCGCGCCGCAAAAGGAGCCTTTTAATTGTCACCGGCAGCTGCCTTCTCTTTATACATAGCTAAAACTATCGGCCGAGACTCGGCAATGGGAAGGACTTAACGACCCATTGGAGCTTTGCAACTATAGCGAAAGGAGGATTACGAGCCATCCGCACCTCCCGCGGGTAACGAACACCTTTCAAGTAAGAAGACCGTTCGGGATTATTGGCGACGACGAAGGAACCATATGCTTCGCGAGGCGATGTACAGAGGTAGCTCATTTGTGTACGTAGAGGAAGAGAGCGAAAGAAATTTCCATTCCGTGCGCGCATTATTCCTCTTCCAGCGTTGTCCAATGCCGAGGACGAAGCGCGCACGCGAAGCTCATTCGTGCCGTCATAAAAGCGCATTTTAATCGCGATACCCACGGCCGAGTTCTCGTTCGGCGGCCATAGGTGAAACACGTGGACGATGCTCGTTCTGAAATCACGCGGCAGGACGTGCCAGGAAGCTTCCGGAAGTTTCAGGGAACAATGATATACGGTTATATCTATGCGCCCTCGCTCGCTCCCGTGGCATTTATACCGTCGGCCTACGTAACACCGTATCTGTAGGCGGACAAATCTACCGGGCGACTCGTAAACCACCGTCCTATCCAACCGAGGGATCTCTCACCCCCTCGCGCGCGCGCGCGCGCGCTTCACTCGTCCGCGAAATTACAGTGCGAGATCCTTCAGCGGCGTACCAACGTCCCTCATACGCCCATCCGGGATTGATATGCCGGATCCGCGAGAGCCGACAGATTGAACTGCAACGTAACTGGGTCTCGAGTACTTCGTAGAAAGCGGGCGGGATGATAATAATGTGAGGGATAGATACACGCGGGTGGTGAAAGCCTCGCTCCCGAAGATTACACGCGCAACTTACACGCGGAACTTTTATCCCAAGCGAAACTTTATATAGTTCTCTCATATTATAGACTCTCTATGGGCGACGGACTCGAGACGCGTCGCATCACCTCGAATATATGATGAAAATCTCGAAAATTTACGAATATCTCCTAAATGTTTTAAAAATATATATTTTTTTTCTCTCACGATATTTTACTCGTTATTTCGCAGTTTTCCCTTTTCCTTTATACAAACGTAGATATAGTTTTTAAGAGTTTTAAACGTTTGAGAAATACGTTTAAGAAAACATTTTCTTGATATTTCAAAGCATTTTTGAGATATTAAAGATATTTGTCGGCTTCTATAGCTACGATTCGAATCTGTTATACGTAATCGGACGAAATGAGGATTCGCCGTCCACAATTCATTCCCGAGAACACCCCGTGTACAACCGCAGCGTATCGACTTCGAGCGCCGCATATAATCGTTACAAATACGTAGGCGCTTGGTACATCCCACTTACGAACCGCAGAATCGACCGTGCGCGGCCATAGTCGCGAGGCTAATTGTAAGTTCTGCGGGTAGTAATTGAAATTCTCAAGTTGCACCGCGTATCCCTTTCTCGCGCGCGCGCGCGCGCTAGTGGCTATCTCCGCGAAGAATAGCCGCGCGGAATAATTGATAACTCGCCGAGTAGTCGCGCAGAAAATTGTTAACACGATTTCCGCGACGTATATGTACATACACACATGTCAAACAACGTCGGGGCATTAACGTTGCAAGCAGGCGAAATAAGTGCTGTAATATTTACATGTTCCGCAAATAGCGGAGCGAAAATATGGACGATCAATGACGGCGGTGATAAATAAATAGAAATAGCTAAGTAAAATAGGAAATGCATCTCGGAATGCTTATGTATCGATCGGTCATATCTGCGCGCGTTAGTCATAGAAGACGGGCGCTTCTCGTCCTCTCGAGACGCCTCGCTCTCAAAAAACGAAAGTTTCTGCCATCAATTCTATTTGCGTGCGTTTTCTATCTTATCTTTGCTGCACTGCGCCTCGTGTCAATGATCGAATGCGACTCTTAAGCAGCCGCGCAGTGCGACGAGGAATCCCATTTATCACGTCCGACGAGGATGCGATTTTCGACGAGCGAATACGAATCGCGGGCGATGGCGAGACGCGCGCGTCTTTCGATCGCGAGAGAGGATACACGAAGACGACTTCGGAGAAAATGCGGGCAAGCTGTCTTAACGAAGTCGAACGCCGCGCGGTCACATTCCGCTCGCGCGGTCTGTCGTCTTAATTCGCTCTATCGGACGCGACGCCAGCTCGCGACGACGCGCGTCACGCGGGGCCGTCCTCGTATTGTTTTGCGTGTGGCTCGTTAAATGCGGATCTCGCTCGGAAATTACGGTTAATTGAAAGAGTCGGCACGAGAAAAACGGCACAAGAAATTAAGAGAAAGTGAAAAATTAACGATGCGCGCGCGGCTTAAGTCGCTCCTATTTAACATCAAGCACCGGGGGCGCGTCGGTTCAATACGACATCACTCTAATTAAAAATCGTCGGTACCGCGATTAATTGCGAAAGAATACGCGATGCGCTCCTGCGCAGATTAATACGCGTTAAATCTCAATCGCTTTCCGCTTTCTTTCGCTCGGCGATATCCTCCAGCTTGCACATTTATCACGACAGATGTTATCTTCATTGATAAAAGTCGCCCGCGGCCGACTACGCAGCGTATCGCCGGGTACAAAGGGAGCGTCACATTGTGATCGGTATGATGATTACGGACGAATTGACGTAAAAGTTCGATAAATAGTGTCGCCCCGGGCGATACACACGCGCGACGGGCAGATGGTAAAATCGCTTTTATACAATATAAAAGTCAGTACAGTCTGTATAACGGAAGCGGGAGAATTTTTCCGGGCAAGCGTAAGACATAATTTCGTATAGCCACGATGAAAGAGAAAAGGGTAATGGCTCGTAACAAAGCTCCTCGATAAAGCACCATGGCGGATTCCTTTTGTATTCCCCCAGCATTGGGTCCGGATCAGATCCGAGAACCGTATTGAATGCAGCATTTTCATCAATATTTTATGAATGGCCGCCGCGCGCGTGTCGCGCGCGCCGTTCCCGGCCGTTGTACTTGTGACGGCTGTATAACGAGCTTATTTACATACCTGCGAATAAAATAATGAAAGTTTCAAAAGCGATTATCGGGTTGAGCGATCGGGAATTTATTACCGTACAATGTTATCGAATGTCCATACCATTAAGAGTGATCGGATTATACTGTTAATCAGAACTTCAATGGTTTCGGTACTCCGCGTCGCGTGTATATGATACGTTACAGCTAAACGCCACAACTGACACGGATGGAAATAAATGCTGTGAGCTCTTGAAAACACGAATGCGCGTGCAATTTGTCCTTTAAAACGAAGAGGTGATGGTAAAAAATGTAATGTCCGTAACGAGGTTAAATAACTTGCGCAATCATTGTGGATTCCTTTTGTATTTTTGTCGCGCTTGCCCATTGCCCACTCGAGCGAGTCTGTGCAATAGAGAGAGAGAGAGAGAGAGAGAGTCAAACACGGAAAAGAACATGGAGAAACAAGCAATTTTTACACGGGCTGTACAATTGAAGAGGGCATAGCTTATATGCTTAGAGAATCGTCGATGCAATTTACCAGAGATATAACGGCATATTTAAGCGCCGATATCCGACGATAATTATTCTATAGACACAGCAAAACGTGTTTAATTCTTTACAGTTCCACGGCGAAGGGAAATTCCAAATGGATCGTAATTATTATCGATTTCTGTTACGTCGCCCGTGCTACGTTAACTTGGAGTACGCTGCGATCGCTGCGTCTCTCTTACCTCGGGAATTAAAAAGTCCATCCCGAGCGATGTTATTCGCGCGTCCCAAAACCAACTAGGATTTGATCGATTAAAAATGAATCACGTTACCGCACCTCGCCCGTATACGCAACGAAAATGCATGCTCGGGAGGGGGAAGGGGAGAGAAAAAAAAACGAAAGTAAACTATTTTTAATCTTTGGCCCGGACGGGCTTCAGCCGAAAAGCCGCAAAGCGCGATCGGATTAATGGGCGTGTAATTGTCGTGGATTTCTTTCGCGCTCGAATACGAGTCGCGCGCGAGCCGCGTCGCGCCGGCCGTTTCATCACGTCGCTCGCTTCGGTCGGGCACCGAGCCACATGAACACATTTTCACCCCCGTGAGCTCACCTCGCCTCGCTTCGTCCCCGCCATCACCTCGCGCGATCGGGAGCATGGTATCGTGTTATTTCGCGGGTTGTACGTTGCCCGCAAAGAGGCCTCCGATGGTCTGGTGAATGGTCAATGGTAGCGTTCAACGATGACCAACGGCGATGTGTAGGTCGGGTAATTCCGGAGGTAGTAGTCAAAGTACAAAAGGTAACCGAATGATAGGGCCGCCAGCTAGGCTATGGAAAGAGAGAGAGAGAGAGAGAGAGAGAGTGTGTAAGCTTATAATTACAGGCCGCCGTTAGCACGCTGCTCTATACTTTCCCGACACCACGCGCAAAGAGGGAGCGGTTTCCCCAACCTAGGAAAAGGTACACGAACCGGATATACGAGATATAGCCGGGAGCCGAGAGATTGTACAGGGCTGATAAGTCTCTCAGAATACCACCGATAAGATTTCCCGTCGAAACGTGAACGATACGCATCGAATATGTAGGATCGGGGCGAGGCAATCGAGAATCGCGGCTCTCGAATGTCGCTTCTGTCACCTTCGATCACACCGTACGAGACGTCGACGTTATCTCTAACGCGCACACGGAAGGGAGGGGGGGAAGGGAGGGTAGGAGGAGAACGAGAGTTAATTGACAAACCACGTCAGCGGTAAACGATCTCTCGGTTCGCTCGTCCAAGAGAGGATCCGGTTGAGAAATTTTCATCGCGGTGTAACGTAGCGCGTGCGACAGAAATCTAATATGGAAATACATACATTTGACGCAATTGTATCAAATCTGCAGGCGCAACAAATGTACTCTCACACACACACACACACAAACAGCATTCCGGCGGATGTTACGAGCGCGGGTAAGTTACGTTAATCGATTCGTAAGCAACGGCGCTTTGCCCGAGTCAAGCCCGGTTATGTGTGCACGCGCGTAACAGAAATTCTAGAGCAGCCACGCTTTTGCATGACGATACACGTGCGCGCTCGTTTGGCTCGTTTCGGACGCGTGTTGGTGCATGCGTGGTTGATGTGCCATATATATACATACACACACACACACACACACACACACAAGCGCGCGCGCGCCTGCCCACGCTCGCACAACTGACTTATAACGCGGCACGGCGGTTACGAGTAGGGAAACGCCAGGGCTAGCGCGGACGCTAGTAGGTGCACGAGCGCTACGGAGCATGGAGGATATTCGTGCTTTCCGTGCTCGAGTTTCATCAGGGCGCATCCCTCTCTCAAAGGAACGCTCACTTTTCTATTCTAATATTTAGCACCGTTCGCCGCATTTCTGGCCGTGCGCGTCCTACACATACGCCTGTAACTCAAACTGCTTGCCACTGCTCGCCTTCCCGTAATTTGTGTCGACGAAGCTTTTTACCATCTCGTATAGCGCCGCCTCTATTCCGTTCTTCTCCTCTCCCCATTTTCTCTCCCTGTAACTAACCACGCGAGAACCGAAGGGGTCAGTCGATACACCTCATTATTCTTCCCGCCCGCATATAAGCGCGAAAGAAAAAGATCGTGATCCCAACCTCGCATTTCCATGCCACAATCCGCACCGCGCCGCGCCGTTTCCATATAATCCCGCGTTTCCGTCTCCCGCGAGCGGAGGAGATACCTTTGTACGTCGTCTTTTTTCCGATAATTCCTTGGTTTAAATTAATCGCAACGTTGCCGAGGATTCTCGGAGCGCGGTCGAGCTACCGATTACGTGTCACGACTACCGGGGCGGGAAAAACGGTCCCTTTCCCTGCTGCAAGAGACGTTTACGTCGAGAGGTCAGCGCGCCGGAGCAGCGCGCGTCTTTTTGATAGCGTTCGGTTGACAACGCGCGTACATGCGGGTTCGGGTTCCCCCGTAGCTCGGGTTTCATCTCACGGCTCTCAAAGGCGTCTTCCTATTTCCCCCTGTTGGCTTTACACGTATGTACACATCTCTCGTCTAACTTTAGCGCTACCCCTCCCCCCGCCCCACCCCCCTTTTGTCGAACCGCGGCGAGCGGCACGTCAGAGCTCCGTATATCCTTCCATTTCAAACTCTTTCCACTGTTGGTGTATCCATGTCTACGATTCGTTTCTCTCTTTCTCTTCATCCCTTACGTCGGATTTCGCCGGCGTGCACTCGGGCAACAAGGCACTCGAATTAATTCCTGCCTCTTTATAATTTGACGCATTTTCCGAGATGACGACCGGAGCGAGGCAAACGTGCGTATATACACGCCGCAAAACGTTTTTCGTTCCTCGGCACACATTCCTGCGCACGCGACGTGAAAATAGGAGTCAAACGAAAATACCATCCGGGTAGGTACTTACGTTCCTCGTTTCCTCGCCGTCCTGCACGTCGCGAAAAGCTCAACTCTTTCCTTTTTTTTTTCGAAACGAATCACAAGTACCGTACGACGTTGTTATAGAGTTGTAATAAATATAGTTCTGACATAAATCCACCGGCCGGACTTGTCTTTATGACCGGTGGACTCGAAAAATTTTAAACAGGTGGCAGCCGTGGCGGAAAAGACGCGACGTCGCCTGGAAAGCCGTGTCGCTTATCGGCGTCGTCGCTTATTGCAGCGACGGCGGCCCCCGTATCCCGATCGCATTTCCATTTTACATCGATAGCTATAATGCCATGTGGAGCGACTTTAAATTGCCGTATTATCCGCTGAAAATTAAGCGCTCAAGCCAGTTTGAATCGCAATACGCCACATAAATCTCTTTGCAAATTTTACAATGTTGTTCGTACTACGAATGTAAATGCATATATATCCCGCGGACTTTTTCGCAAAACTATAGCTACGTCGCAGCGCTTTGAACACGCGATACATTATGATAACATTGTTAAAAAACAGCACGGTATGTACGCACGTTTTTACGCGACTCTTCCAAAAGCTACGTTTCATTATTCAATTTTACAAAATAATTTTATAAAATACAGGAATAGTGGCCTCTTTTACCTTTATACCCATCGTATTCACAATAATAAACATTTTTCCGTGTAACTGCAAAATTTATTAGTACAGTAAAAAAAATGTATATAAATTTATGATTCTTTTTATTAATTTCCATGAAGTAATAATATCAATAAATATCAACACATTCTTTTGATATTTTTACGTGGTTACAAATGGTTACATAAACTTTGGACAAAATAAAAAAATTTTTTGTTTTATGTTTCATTTATGAGTAAGTCAGTAAGTGCGTTTAATCTCTCTTTAAACAGGACTTAAAAACTGCTTAATAAAAATAAAAAAATATATCTCGCGGTAGAGGCTCTTATCCTTTTTTTTTCTCTTCTCTTTGTGCTCGCATCGCATCAGGATGATGGTTGCCGCAACCATTTGAGGTTGCTGTTATACCCAGCGTCAGTCTGACATTAACCAGCTTGGTGAGATAGATCGTTATCTCGCGGATTACTTAAATAGCGCAGCATTAAGACGCAGATAACCGCCCCGTGACCTCGTAGGGCTGGCTTAACGGGTCAGAGCTTTCAGCCCCTTTCAGACGCGACGCGACACCCTATTTTTACGCCACGCGTGCAGCGGCATCGCCTCTGTTTCAACCCCTCGTCTCGTCACTTTTATTTCCCCGACACGAAAAGAAGCGTGATATCCAGGAATGTCGGAGCAACACGTGCACGTGTGTGTACACGCGAGCGAGGCAGGAGGCAACGACGGGGTGGAGGAGGAAAGGGGAAAAGAAGCGAGTACCCGGGACACGCGGCTGGACAAGGGTCGACATTTGCATCCCGCGTGCACATAATTCCGGGTATGTTCGCTAAAAGTACCTGTCGGAGAAAAATGAGCGCGCGGGGAAGCGCGAGGGGGAGGATGCACTTTGTCGCGCATTGGTATTCGCGCGCGCGCGCTGCTCTTTTTCGTTGTTCATCTCGGTTTTTTTCTATTAAAAAAAAAAGAAGGAAAAAACCCGCGAGTATGCCTGAAAGTGTACAAAACGCGATTTGTAAAGAGAGAATCTCTCTCGTTGTAGAAATTTTGCGATAGTTCTTTTTATCTTACGAGCCACGCGGGACGACGAGATATGGCGGAGAAACTGAGATTCGTCGCCATTCTTTACGGACGTCGACGGTGGTGGCGGATCCGCGATGCTGTAAAATTAATACGTTGTTATTTGTAGCGGCAGTTGGCGGCGAAAAGCTCGGGGTAGGTAGGGTAGGAAAAGAATAATGGGAGCCGCGCGCAAAAATGCGGCATTGTGGTTACGCGCCGCGGCGAAAACTCGCTCGAGGGATTTTGGAAACAATAATGGATGCGCGATTAAACGCACGCGCGACGCCGGGGCGTACGATTGATTGACCTGACGCGGGAAAGTGGACTTTACCGGGAGGACGGGACGAGAGGCACAGTGACATTTACGAAAACGCTTACGCGACTCTGTTGCGTGACTCACATTCCCCGGAAGCGTGAAAACGCCTGAATACCGCGAGCGCCGCGCCATGCGTCGACGAGGCGCGATTTTTTATTCGGCAAGAGACCGATTCGAGCGTAAAGAGAAGACATTACCTTTGTCACGGAATGATTTTTATGCGCGACGTGAACGGAATACCGACAAATTTTATTTTGCAGGCAAAAAATCACACTACCGAGGGCGGACAACAATATGGGTCTCGCAATAGCTGGCGCAATAGTTGCCGCGCGCGATCAAAGGAACATCCTATCGTACACTGGGGAGGGGCAGGATGGCAGGAGAGGGTAGGACGTTTTATTTCGCAAACACGGAACATTTCGTTTATACGACGCGGCTAGCACGTTGTAATTTCTCGTCCGCAGTCACTTGCCGCGCGCTCTCTCGTTACGCGCGCTATCATACCAGGCAACCGTGCTGCGGCTCTGCCGAGATGAAAAAATACACTCCGTACACGTAATAGCGCGCGGCCCCGAAACGAACTGACGTTTCCACGTGGCAATTATCGTGCGCTCGCGAGAGAGGCGGCACTTCCGCCACGTATCTACAGAAGCGCACGGACGTGCAGACGAAGCGTGTAGCGGAGCGTGTACGGACCGCGGACTTTGCGGGGCGTATATTGCACGAACCCACAGACTGACTCCGGCGCGGCGCGCGGCGCGATTATCAGATCAAGCCCCCGCCATTGCCCATTTCCCGCGATTACATCCACGAGCTTAAACCGGGATCAGACGCTGTATAATAGCGTTCGGGATTCACCTCGCGTGAAGCTCGCAGACCGCCGCCGCCACCTTTGGATGAAGTCAGGCGAGGCACGACTGACACGAGGATGTTGAAATTACTCTCTTTCCGAACGACTGGAACACTTATATATAATATCTCGGCTGTGTACTATCCTCGAAATCTTTGCAGCTTGACCGATATAACGAATGTATCTAAAAAGCGAAGAAATTTAAGAGAAAAAAAAAATCCTAGATGCAGTAATGAGAGCGGATGAAAGGAAAATCGGGAAAGTCGTACTTAATTGTGCGTTACTGCAAAGGGGAAATAAAAGAACCGTGACTGAGAGCAATAAGCCGACTCGGAAGAAAAGATCGTTGAGCAAGAACGAATGAAGAAAACCTAGAACGAAGTAAAATCGTTGTAGAGGAAATTTCCCTCGAAAGCGGAAGGAAGACCTTCGAGCGAGTAAATCAGGGTGGATCCTTCCACGTTGAAGATTCTATCCAAAGTTGTTCGGGATGAATCTTGGAAGCAAAACTGATCGACTTGTATTAACATAGTCGAGTCTATGTTTCACCGGGTGAAACTCGAATACAATTTAAAAAAAAAGAAAGAAAAAATATAATGCAAAATATGTATATACAACGGAGGTATAACGGAACTTGGAAAACGGTGAAATCGTTCGGAAGACTAAAATGACCGGCGTATTATCGTGATTTTAGCGATCAATAAAACGCGCGCCCTTCTCGCTAGATATTGAACATAATGCGATTGACGAAACGAAAGAAGTATATTGGCGATTTTCTGTTCCACCGAAAAAATGTTTCCTGACACTGTTCTGACCGGCAGTGACTTTTCAAAGCGGACGCTTTTAAAACGGCACGCTATTCAGGTAATTTCCGGCAATATGAAAATCGTCGCTCCCCCTTGGTCCATGTGTCTTGGCTCTATAGAATTTACGGAGCAATGGAGCAACAACTTTGCCGTAGATTTGTCGGCACAGTTACCGCATCCCTTATTTAAGACCATCTCGAGATATGGGCGCCATTTTCGTGGGCAATATCGTGTATAAAGCCACGCGGAAAAGATCCTGAAAATTTCAAGAGATGGAATATAACGTCTGTGTACGCTTGTACGCGTCATTATGGAACAAATCGCGTAAGCTTTATTGCGCGTGACATATACTTTTAACTCCGCTGATGCCCGATACAGCTGTACGAGCGCATTTTCAAACGTATATGTGCGCGTAGCCGTTTGTTTAATCTATCGAGAAATTTAAAAATATAAAACCAGAAGTCTGCATAGTTTATAAATGTTCACGAAACAATACGCGTCCGCCTCTTGCACACGCGATTTAAATACATTACGATGCATTAACGTCAGTTTCATAAATCAGTGATAACGAATATATTGAATAATTACATTCTTCCCTCTGTGACACAGAGACTTCTTTGAGAATTAAGAGAACTATTTTCTCTCTGTTTATATATGTATAGATTGTACATAAAATATTTTAGACCGTTAACAATATCGTACCGAACTAAAAGCGTTCGCGAGGCGGAGCTTTCGTTGATAACGACAGAGGTAATTTTCTCGGTTCACTCATTACTAAAAGGACGCTTATTATTATTATAAAGGCTGGACGGTCGCGGCAGGAGCGTCGTTAAATTGCTCCGATAGAATATATTTCCCTTTATATACTCCTTTTTCAACTATCGACCGTGTCGGATACACTTGTGAACAGTCTCGTACGGCAAAGGAAGGAAACGTCGAGGACGTTCGGCGCTTTAAGACTGAACAATTTCCGTTTGCCGACATTGCAAATCCGCGCCGTGGTGAGAATTAACCGAGTACCCACGCCGGCGGATCGGAAAAAGATTATCTCGACTAATGGGAGCGTCATTAATTGTTAAAATCCACGCTTCTTCTTTACGGTGTTTTCCGCATTTTTTACACCTCCTCGTTTCACCGCCGTAACGCTCATTTTACGCACCCTTTGTTCGCCACCGGCTGTTTAGCATGCGCGTATTTAACACGTGCGAAGAAAACCATCGCCTTTGATAAGGCGCGGGCGGAACGCGATTAAGCGGGATAATTAATTCCACGCTCGTTAAGTCTGTGTTTTTCGTCGTACGACAAGAAGATCGGTTTTCGTTCGATTCGTTAAGCTAAGACCAATTTATTTGGCCGGGTGACAATTAATCGCCTTCATAATTCAAAACGGTCAAACGGTTATCTTAATACCAAGTAAAATGCAAATTGTCGATGTAACGGCGACGGGCTCATTAACGGTGAAAAGGCGAAAATTCCCCCCTCCCGGGGGGAAGGGCGGCTTTTCGCCTGTCAAACTTACGGTTGACTTGCAATGTGCGCATATAATAAACACATGCTCATAATAACGCGATTTCGATTAGTTGATTTAGCGACTCGCGTTATAAATAATTTATGTTACACAAGTTTACCTTCCATTATCAAGAACAGCGCGCTTTCGGAGTAATAATAACAGTCGGAACGTTTGAAGAAAAAACAGCGTGAAAGTGAGCAAGATACAAAGAGAAGAAAAAACATGAACCCCATTTCACAGTTACATTATAAAATACAGTATTTATACTGTCATATATTTTAATTACCGCATCCATTTTGCCAGAAGCTGTTTTCGACATTAACCATTTTCATCGTAAATAATAAATCGGCCCGGGCTACCGGTGGATCGTTTGTACTCACCTGAAAACAGATAAAACAAATAATTAGCTGGGTAAAATTCATGTATCGTTAAAAATTATGTTACGTTACACGCAGACCGGCGCAGATAAATATTTTTCCGTGGAAACGAACTGTTTAGATTGACACATAACAGTTTAACCTCGAGTGGATGGGGGGAGGGGAACAAATATTATAGAATATCCGTCCACCATTTTCGCAATTTTCTTATGAATAAGTAAAATCTCGTTCGTTTACGATAGACGTTCACCCGTAACTTACATGTAGAGAAATATTCGCATCAATCTGCCGCGCGCGTCGGTCGATTTCGCATTCATCCAGGCAAAAAGCGCGTCTTTCACTCTGATCATGATTCACAGACGGGCTACAAAAGCCCGAACGCATAGATGGAAGTGGTGCTGACTCTAATTTACAAAGTACTTCCCCGAACTCGTCGCAACTATCTCGCGGAGGACGCGAGAAAATATATAATTTCCCGACGCAAGCGGGAAGTGCGTGGCATTATCACCGTATGTATCACAATTAATTTGCAACAGTTTTACAAAGGGATGAACGCATACGGAGATAATTCGATCAGAGATTTCGCGAGTGAAGGAGCATCGACAATTTTTTTTATTCATTATTTTATTTGTGATAGGGAAGAAAGCAAGGGAGGAGGGGAAAGCAGCTCGTGCGAGGCAGGGAAGCGTGGAAGAGTAGAATTTAATTTCGGGAAGGGTTCCAGCGAAGCGGAGGGGAGAAAGAGAGAGAGAGAAAGAGAGAGAGAAATTCGCGCATGAAGGAGAAATGAAAAGGGGGCCGATAAATGGGATTGCTGTTCAGTATATCGAATGAGGAAATACAAAGGATCTCCACAGACTGAGGCGATTAACGTATTCATTACACGCGCGTTACATAGCATAAAATTGAAGCAGTATATCTTCGTCGATGCGAATATGTTTATTGGATGAGATAGATGGAAACGTAATTGAGATTTTATCTAACGTAAATTTAACATTCGCAATATTTGCGGAGAATTCGTCTCCAAAGTGGAAGAGACTGCATAGATATAAAGACTTATTATTACGTTGTCATTCGAAGAATTTGTCCAATATTCTATCAGAAAAGAATATCGGAATGTGTGGAATTTTATCGGTCTTAATCGTAAATAGAAATATCGTTGAAAAACACAGTTAAGAATAAACATGTCTTTCCTATCAAGTTATATATAAATTATTACATTTCGCACGTACAACACAACGATAAATTATAACAAAAATATATAAAAAACATGAGAAAAGAAAGGATGAAGCTATATAAAATGAAACAGAAATTGGGAGCTTTCATAAATCATTCACTTCAACGATATTTTCGCAATACAATATCGTCCCCCTCGTCGTTCTGCCGGAAGTGGTGAAAAAGGATCCCCGAGGAATTATGATTATATCGCGAACGAGAGGGATGGAGGCACGGTCCGCCCCCCTGATTTGCAACTTACAGCTCGCGGGGAAGTTAATTCGCGCCAGTTTCGTGCCCGTTTCGCGAATCAGTTTCAAACTCGGGGAAAGTGGAATCATCGTTCTGCGTAATCCGGGAGCGTTTCATTGCTTTATCGCGTCGAACTGTGTCGCGGAAAACCGTAAAGTGAAAAGGAATTGGATCCGTTCCTGGTCGGTGCTTGCTGTTCGCGAGACCGTCGTTTTTTGGGCGCTCTATCGGCAGTAGTTTGACTTGATGCCACGCTCAATTCAAATCGAATTTTTTCTTTGCGACTTCGCACGAGTGGCTCCTTTGTTCAAAAATAGAACACTGATCGTCAAAGACACCAATTTCATTTTTTCTCAATTCGATCGATTTCATCGGCTTTTTCGCGCGTCGTAAAAATCACAGAATTATCTCTGCCGTATATATTGTCGGTGACGCTGTTTTTTTGCATGTTCACATTCACTAAACGCCGTTTACATTGTCACGGGGAAAGTAGAATGACAGTCGAAATTTAGGCGTTGCGCAAAATTCAATAGACACGGCTATTTGCAGCCGTGGAAAATGCAATAATCGCAAAACGCACGAGTGCACCAAATCACAAAATTGACAAGAGAGAACTCTGTGCCGCGAAGAGAGAGATGCGAAATAGATAAGAACTCGAGAAACCACAGTTCCAATGAAGAATTAAATTATGCTGGAAGAATTAAATTATTTTGCATTGTCGCATTGGAAAAAAGAACAAGATAGAAATTCGATCATGGAGAAACAAAAAAGAGCTGAATGAATCGAATTCAGTCAAGGCATCTAAATGCATCTACTGATACACAAGGCGTCACAAATGTCTACCCATCTAAACTTGCAGGGATACCGATCCGTATATATATATTATGTATATGTATGTACGTATATATATAGATATATATATATATGTGCCCCTGCAATTTCAGATGGATAGACATTTGTGACGCCTTGTGTACATAAATGTATATGGTCGTGGACAGATCAATTGCGACGCTTTTTTTCTATAAGTTTCTAATATATATTTAATATACATAATATACATTTTATAGATAACTAATATTTTGCAAACGCGAACCACGATGTACTATCTTTAGTCTGGAGTATAATGTCAATCGTGATTCGCATTTGCAGAATATTAATGTGTTTTAAAACCTATAAAAAAAAGATGTCGCAACCGATCTGTCCACGACTGTACACATTCAAATGTAAATTTCATTATTACATTTATCGTGAATTGTGGAATTGAATTTCTGTGATATTATTGTGCTGTTTTATTCCTATATTGACCTTAATAAAATAATCAACGTTGAAACATATTTTGTTTATATGCAAATAAATATAATCGAGATTTAACCGTATGCTTATGTATAAAAAACAACTTTTCTGGGGAATTGAAAATTCTCCAAGTTCCTCCGTTGGACGTCACTTAAAATGTAGATGTTTATACGCGCGCTCAATACATCGTCGGGACGCGAAACTCGCGGGAAAAACTTCGTACTCTTGCCGGGAGCATCGAGGGCTTTTTGCGGACCGCCGCGTAGATTCGCATTTCGGGCAATAAATAACTCTCATGACTGTTTGCGGTTATTCCTAAGCGCGGGCATGGCGCTGCATCACGCGGCAGAGCTATGATCCTAATTTTGCAGCGGCACTAGTTGACTTTACTTGCGCTACGGTGTAAAAACAGAACCGACTCTCTAAATTAAAAATTCCACGCCAAAATAACGCCGTTTCCACGGCATTGTTTTGTCAACGGTCGCTCGGCTCGCGACGCGGCAGCGTCAAGAAAGCGATCAGGACAAAGGAAAAAAAAACGTGAGCAATTTATATAAGCTATAAATTATATTTGCGCGATAGACGAGAACTTAAATAAATTATCTGGTATTTGAGCCCCTGTCTGTCAGTGCTGTTAACGTCACTTTCGGAGGATGTCGGCTGCTGCATTATGCCAAAACTGTGCATAGTGTAATTCAGCTTCTCGGCGTTCCTCAAGGAGAATTTTGAACGCGAATGTAAGTGGAGCGCGTAACGACAAATGGATTATAAATGAAGCTAATCCAGATGGACACGTGGACATTTTTATAGCTTCGGCTTTGAAGCGGAAGGGAAAACCGATTTTAATAGCGGAGATGTTAATATTTTCAAGACGCATCGCAGAATGTGCTTCAAACTGAACATTACCAGAGTAACCTTTACAGTATTAAGCAGTAAATTTGGATTTCCAATTACATTTTACATCTCGCTCCAGCTCGATGTGACAATCTTCCATTTGCAAAAATGTCAAACGAACCGGGTTAACGCGCAATCGTTATTACGAATAAGAATTTTTAACGCGATCGCAAAATACAATCGGGGTAATCTCTGTGTCCAAAGGGGGGGAGGGAGGGAGGGAGAGTGGAGCGAACGTACATTTTCCGCCGAATTTAATAAACGGCACGCGGCGGCTTTCGCAGTGATTCAAACGCAACGTTCGCTCGTCGATCGCATAAGCACCGCAAAAAGCACTCGGCGCAATCTCAAATTTAATAATTTCATTTCGCGGCTCATCCTACGCGGAACAAATTGCCGCATGTCAATCGGGTTTGTTACGGCGCCAGATTAAATCTGACCGGGGGAATGTCGCGCCGCGTGCATGCGTTATTGCCGCATAAAATCGTGGCGAAATTCCATTTCCATTTCCGCGGCGAAGGCGCGGGCGAACGCGGTCGGATCTCCCGTATAAAACGATCGCGATCCAAGAGGACACACGTGTGTTAACGTGTGCGAGGGTGTGTACAGAGCGGGCATTTCGTGCACTGTAACTCGGGACAGAGAGATCGGGCAGAGCCGATAACCGTTAACTTCTCGCGTCGTCGCTCGCGAGTTCCGCGCGTTGCGTGATAGGGGGGGGGGAGGAAAAACATAACGGATCGACGATGTTTCATCATCGCGAAATTCGTCGCATTCCCGCGTTCGTTGCATACCCGCGTGATGCGCTCGGCGCTCGTTCGCGATATCGCGCGCGAAAAGTAAACGGAAGGGCGCACACGGCACGTGTTCCGCCGTTTTCCGGCGATGCAGATAAGCCCGGTCCGCAACACGCGGGGGATCACGTAGTGTCGCGACGGATATTAGAGAACGGAAGTTAATAGACGGAGGCATGTGACGCCCTCGCGAACGCAATGGGACACCCAATTGCGATCGCGCTCACACGCGAGTGTGGGCTCGCTTGGCGCGATTAGACGTCGCGCGCGATTAGATGACGACGTCGTCGCGCGACGCAAGCACGTAAAGCTCAAAGGGTTCGCGTCGTCGGAGTGTACGCCCTGCCCTGTCGCGTATGCAATTTCAAATCGAGCGACGCGTGTCGCACGGAAACGGAGAGCGTATGTTATAGTATCGCTAATATCGTGTGCACACGTTCAATTCGCGTCGTCGCGTCTTGTACGAGGCGCGCTCGCAGGCGAGAAGGTACAGAGCACCGATGGAAACGCAATAGAGTATATATACGATCGTTATGGGACGAAAGCGAAGGAAAGAGGGGGAGTTGAGGACCAAAACGAGAGACATCGTTATCAACGGTCTCCTATTGCTCGCCAACTGGCTAGGCGAGGTGCTTTGCGACGCGAGATCGCGACACGCCGCGCGGCCCTTCGCGTTTGAAAATGCATGCATCTCGAAAAATTCGCGCGCGGCAACGAACTCTCCCCTTTACCCAGAGACATTTTGAGACGCGGAACTTTGTGAAAAAACTATACAGCAGCAACGCGCCGACGATGTGGGAACGCGGAAAACCCATCGGGCCTTCATGATATTCTCTGACCATTGAGCAGATTAATCTCGATGTAACTTTCCGGATAATATATACGTCTGTTGATGTATTAATTTTACTATTCAAAATATTATTTTACTCTGAGTGCATTGTTTGAAATAATTTTAGCGTGTATAATATTACGAGAAGCACAATGGCGCGCTCGCGTTAACTCCGTGGTATAACGTACATTTCGAAACTTGCGTGATATGGCGTGGAAATTAACTCGTGATCTCTGGGCTATTTTACATGAAGTTTTTTGCGCGTTTCAACGAAAAAAAAAATTGGATGAAAGTCTCAAAGAAAAGAATACAATGGAACTTTCCGTTGGTGTTCCGGCAATATTTAGCGGTATTTAGCGTACGGTCGTGTATACGGAGCACGAAGGAAAACGGTGAATTGCGTTATTATGTCGCGAAAGCGCTGAAGACACATTTCGCGAATTTCAATGCGCTTATTTTATTGCGAGATAGGCAGAAGGCAGTGGCGAGTTTGGATATGAATGGAGTGCTTTCTTCCTTCATCAAATAATAGTTAAGTGTTATAAAGGTATTTCTCTCCCTTCCTCCCATCCCTCTCTTTCTCTTTCTCTCTCCGTCTTTCTTTGCTCCTCTCTCTCTCTCTCTCTCTCTCTCTCTCTCTCTTCCACCTCGTTGTTCCTGTCTCAGTCACTCGCCTCGATAAAGCGACTCCTCTTTGAGATGGTGAATCTCTTCGAAGGAACGTGACCGAAGCAAACTTGAACAATTGGGTCGCCGAGCATGCCGAAATTTAATGTACAGATTGTGGATCGAACGGCGTACAGAGGTTTAATTGCATTTTCTAGCACTATATCACCGTAAATGTCATATTGATGTTTATTGCTCTCATTTTTATTTTTCACAGATGTTAGA
>NW_012027727.1:398031-430994 GCF_000956235.1 Wasmannia auropunctata
CTCTCTCTCTCTCTCTCTCTCTCTCTCTCTCTCTCTCTCTCTCTCTCTCTCTCTCTCTCTCTCTCTCTCTCTCTCTCTCTCTCTCTCTCTCTCTCTCTCTCTCTCTCTCTCTCTCTCTCTCTGCTCCAAGATTCGTTTCAATGTGACGCTTTCAGGTTGTGTAGCTTATATGCTAATGCGATCCTGTGACAGTGGCACCGACAATAGAACGCTCTTTCTTGCCGTCGTCAACTCTATTGTTTCGCGCAGAGGGCTTCCGGGAATTAAAGTTATCCGACGCCCGGCCGTTATCATGAGTGCGTTCGAGAGTGATGCATGTGCGCGTTTCGACGTCCACGTGGCCGCGTGTGTGACGCGACCGCGCTAGGTGCACAATAGGCTCGCGTTATGCAAATGAAATCAATTTGCTAGGCCGAGGGTGTCACTTTGTGGGGCACGACCCGTCTCTCGTCTCTTTCCCTCTCTCTATCTATCTATCTATCTTTCGCTCTCTTCCTGATGCTTTCGAGTAGCCGACCATTGTGCCTTACTGCGCTTCAGCCGGTGCCTCGGTAGTCGGCGAAACAAGTTTACCGGACGATAGGGGAAGAGGAAGCCATCGCGGCGTGATTTAATATCGTAAAACAGGCCGTAACACCCCGCAGAATCCCACTTTGGTTTTCACGAGTGGTAGGGGGACCCCCGCCGTGTTGCTCCCTTCGGATCACACTGCCGTCGAACTGCAAAGCTCGACTCACGAGAAACAAAGCTTCTCTCTCTTTCCCATCTCTCACTTCCTCCCTTCGCCTGGTCACGTGCCGACTATACCGCTGCATCTATGCGAGCCCTCGGATATGAACATCGCATATTGTATCCACCACATATGCATACATAGATTGTAGTCAGGCAGTATGCCTGAAGATGCATAGGCGTAAACATTGCAGAATCGTATAGATTAATCTTATAGCCTATATAAACCGAACACGTAAAACAATCGTCAATTCTTATTAACGTCGCGATATAATAAAATAATAAAACTCAAAATATTTTTCTTGCTTTCGATTAAAATATTTTCATTGTAAAATTAAATTGTGCAAAACTGCAAGCTTTATGCTTCCTGTATCGAAAGTTTATCGGTAGCGTATGTATCAACCCGAAAATTAAATTAAATTACTTTGAAAATATATTATTTCAAATATTCACCTGGAGATATATATTCCGAAATATAAATTTTCCACATTTGCGCTTGCGTTGTAATTGGTATGATAGTTTACTTTGGTCTCTCTGTATTAAATATAACAGAAATTATAAAAGTATGCATGCGCAGCCACGGTATTTATTTTTGCAAAATTAATTTACGAATTCCCACGACATATGTGGTGTTAAAAGATTAACGGTGCAATAAAAATTAATTGTTGGAGCATACAAAAATGTATATAGAGCTTTATTGATACAGAAAACGGATCGTGACTTTTAATATCTTGCGACTTTTCCCGGGGCGTGCCGGCGCTCATGCACGTTCGTGCATCTTGAAACGCACGAAACGGAACGGCTGCAGGATGAAACAACCGGTCAATATTGTAACATAAATTTTATTTCGATCAACGTGGGGGCTCGCACGATCCTCCCTCTCTTGGTAGTTTCATCCTTTATTCCCGCCCTTCGCTTCCGCGCACCGCCCGTCCGAAGTACCCCTTATAGGATTCATAACCGCACTCTCATCCCTTAACATTTTTCCGATTACGCCATTGACAAATACTACGTGCCAGCAATAACCACGTAACAATGTTGCGATCCATGTAATTATGTACGTTGGCATGAATGCTGTAAAATCGATAATTTACCGCGGAATGGCGGCATAATTTATACGCGTTATTCCAACGTAAACGAGCCGGAATAATAAAGAGAGAAATGCAAAGGAAAGGTAATAACGGTTTGCGCAATAAAGGGGATTTCGCGTTGGGATATATCTATAATTCAATTAAAAACCAATTGAAAACGTACAATTAAAAAGCAATAACCTTTGATTCAATAATCGCCATAATAAAGTAATAATTTGTACCTTAAATCGGTATAGAGGGCCATTTTTGCATCTCCAAAATGCATACATGGAATCCATTGTGACTGACAAACGCAATAGTATTCGGGCATCGGAAAGTGATGTCGCTTTATGGGTAGTAATACGGTACAATTTTGAGGCCTTGCAAACTCAAAACGATCACGGTGGACAGTTATTGTGTTCCGACTTGATCTACACTTCCTTTCGAAAGAAACAGCCTGCACTCGTCTGAAAAGCGGTAATCCTCCATAACACGGGGCTCCCCGTTGCGAAACAAATGCAACAAAAAATTGGTGATTTGGCACGGATAGGTTCAACCATCCGTTCCTCTTATTCTCTTATTCTCCCGATACAACCCCCTCCCCTTCGGACTATCGCCTCTTCTGCTCGCTGGAGCGCTTTCCTCGAAAGAAAGACGATTCACGTCCACAACCGTTGTTCGGACCGCCGCCGCTTCCATATTTTTGCCCTCATCGATTTTCATTCGGCATTGAAAAGCTAATGCACCAGGTGGACGCAAGCGATAAACGATTATAGCGATTATAGTTCTCGAGTGAATAATTAATTCTTACCCAACGCGTCTGTTACAACAATAATTACCTTATCTGGCATGGTATAATTTCCTTAACGTGCACGGTATCAGTATGTCTCGTTACAGATATGTCAACATCGTTCGGGACTACGTTAATATTATGTTAACCGCAATTTGCTTGAAGGAGCATTCGGCGAGTTTCAAACGCTCGAGTTTACACACGGACGTGCGCGTCTCGAAGAAAGAGATGGTCTTTCCGATGATGCACGTTACGCGATACATACTTTCTCATATTGTCGTCCTGTCGTCGCGACCGTCGCGAATTTCGCGTCATTGCGACTTATACGTCCTTATATTTACGACCGCACTCAGCGTGTTTATGATAATCGTAAAATTTCTCTCCGAGAGCGTCGGGAGGGGGTCGGCGTTTTTGTTTCCCCGGCGGCTTGTACGTTAATGTAAAAATAGTTGCGCGCGAAAACGAGCGCGATGGTGTAGCGTTGCTTGCTCCGTATAAAATTATGCGGATCCCGGCGGCTCTGCTGACTAGAAGACACGCGGCGTAAGGGAGCTTTTTAGCTCTCGTCGACCCCTATCCAGGGTAATTTCTCGGCAATGCTCTTTCGCTGAACTTAATCCCTTCGCATGCGGCAGCGGCGGCAGCTTGCTCTCGCGCCCGGAACGACTGCTGATCGCAGAGCGGCGCGTTTTGCATTTATTTTACATGCGCTAAAAGCCCGATTGTCAATCGTCCGACAAGTAAATTATTTGCAAACTTCAATGCTATTGTTAAATAAAATGCAATTGTAATACGTTTTTCTGATAATACGCGAATTTAATTAAATACTGAAGTTAATGACATTACGGGAAAAACTGAACACACGTTAATGGAATGTAAAAGGATTATCGGCAAAATACGTGAGGTGCAATCGCATGCGTCAGGACAGTTACAGCTGGTCCCCTTGACAATCTCACGTCGGTATCCGGACGCACGACACACGGAGCAATTCATGGGGAATGAAAATAAAACGGGGCTTAACGAACTGACCGAGCGATCGAGGCGACTACCGGACGCTGATCACTATTTGCATTCGAGTATTCCGACGGATAAGTACGATTGCCGATCGAATGTTTTCCGCGTGGGGAAAATATTTTCCACTTAACAGCGGAGAGCTACACAGTGCGGCTGACGGAGTCGCCGATGCCTCGTAATTTTAAAACGAGAGATCCGGCCGCGCTTGTTCTCTCCCGCTCGACGATTAAAACAACCCGAATGCCAATTCTAATTCACCGGAGGGTATTCTCGCGCGGCGTGGACGCGAAAATTTCGAAAGGCCACGAAAATGAGACGATGTCCTTCCGGATGATATGGTACCTGAGGGATCAGCGAACGTGGTCCATAATCCAAGCCAAATGCGAGCGCGTCTCGCGCTGCGATCATCGGAGACGCGCTCCCGAGTGCGTTTACGCCTCGCGACGGGATAACACGACATCGTCGACGATGCAATTAAAAAAAAAAAAAAAAAAAAAAACGGCCGATAATTTCGGAGAGGCGATGGCAAGGGGACGAATAGATAGAGAGAGTGGCGGATAGCGGCCGATAGCGGAGAGCAAAGAAAATAGCGAGAGGGGAGGGCGTCGAATTCGCTCCGGCGCGCAATCGTGCCAGCGCCTATTCGCTCTCCCCGGTCGGGGGAGAGACGATGAAAAACAATTTCAATCTGGCGAAGTAGAAAGTTTCAGCAGAACGCTCCTCGCCACTTCCATCTCCCTATTACTAGCTTATTTTTCTCTCGTTTTCCCCATCCTCGCGCACCACCATCGGTATACTACACGTCCGCCCCGCTCGCATGCCTCCTCTCCTATCCGATGTCCCATTTAGTTCGACCTACTGCGCAAACAATTCAAACGTCTAGCAACTAGCGTGATATTAGAGGGATACGGCGCATCCCGCGGGGAGACGAGGGGCGAGGGGGAAGGGCAGGGAGGAAGCGTGTCAGGAGGACCGAGGAGCCCGGAAAGAACAAACTCTGGGGAAGACGAGCCCCAGAGGCCGGGCGCGGCGCGGAAATTAAATTAACGGTGAAATTACTCGCGAAATAATGAGCAAATATTATCGGAGATTCCGCTTGAAGCGCCGGGGAAAAGCAACGTGGCGTTGCGCACAAAAATATGCGCGCCCATCGATGTTTTATAAAATATCTATCAATTAGCCCTTTTTTTATTCTCGCCCTCTCGCACGGAATTTTGTTATCTTTCCGCCTCATCGAGAGAGAGAGAGAGAGAGAGAGAGAGAGAGAGGGGGGTAGGGTAGGAAGGACTACACTGTCGTTCGTGGCTGACGGCGCCGATATTTTCGCGCGAGGCATCGTATACTTGTAGCGCACGTATCAATCTTCCGCAAATTACTGTTGTCCGAGGCAACAGCCGCGCGCGGAGTATCAATTCTTTTGGACAAGGTTCAAATCGCTCCGCTGCAAACACCGCGCAATCAATAAAGCGTCAAGCCCGCGTTGAGTGGTATATCGCGTAAGAATGTCTGCGTCTTTATTATCCTATCATATCCTACTATGTGCACACAGACACTGTATTAATATTTATCCGCGGATATCAGAAGAGTAACTCGTGGTCACTTTCACAAAGGAAAAAAAAATCCTTCAACACATCATGCGACAGTCTGCCTAATGAAATACATTGTACTTACTATTATATAGATCGATAAATAGAATAAAGGAATTTAATTCCACATTATATTTTAGTTCCGTTCGTACCGTCTTTAATATAAACATTTATATTTTCATTCGAATAGATATTAAATGTACGATCGAACATTTAAAGGCTATATATATATATATATAATTAAACGTGAAGAATATTTTACGGACGATCTTACTCCATTTAATTAAATACTCCGTCTTGTTTGCTTCTGAATTTCAATTAAATAGAATAATGTAAATAATCCACAACTAAACTTTAAATACCAGTTAACGATCAGTCCGCGGAGTGTTTTGCTTCTCAGCAGGATACCTTTCCCGCAAAGTTTCCGTCCGCGAGCGATGCCCCCGTGGCCGCATCGCGCTTCCGCGAGTCGCGACGGTATCGTTATCAGCGCGCGGTGCGACGTTGCGACGATACGACGCCGCGTAAAACGAGGTGCATCCGTACTTCTCTCTGCGGGCAAGAGCAACGCGGCACAACACATAAACGTCCGTAATCCAATTTCGCCCCTACACACACACACACACACACACACACATGGCATGCACGTCGCCGGAGACGCAGCTGGAAAAATTGCGAGCACGCGCATCCCATGCACCAGGGCGCGTTAATGCCAAGCCTTTGTGTCGGAGCCTATGTCAATGTTGATTTTACAGCCGATTGTATTGCGCGGAAACTGCAACTGTCGCCCAAGTGACGTCCGACGCAGCCTTTCGGGACGCCCGATACCGGAAATAATTTAGCCAATATTACGAGAACGAGACGACACGGCGTGGGCGAGGCAATTACGGAGGTCGCGGTAACTCAAAAGGACCGCGGCTTTCGGTTGCTCGTTACTTTAATTTTGTCGACCAGCGGTATCATGCACGCTCATTAATAACCCAAATATCCTTAGACTCCTTGGGGGAATCTGCGGCGGAGGAATAATTTGCAACCGTTATATATATTAGTCTAAAGGTTTTCCAATAAAGCTTTCGCTTCCGCCTACCCTTCCCCCCTCCTCTCTCTCTCGACGAAGCTTCTTCCCAATCGTTTACCGTACGAGGACGAAGAACGGCTGACGCTCTCCCAATTTAGCCAACCCTTATTTATTTCATTTACCCTTCCGCCGCCGAAGCGCGTTCGCATCATACGAGAACATGCTCCACTTTCGAAACCAACCTGTCGTGATATTCGTATATACGACTCGATCTTTATCGTAGGTACAGAGATTGGTGTTGTAATAAAATATAGCGGCCAGCAGCCATCGATCGCGCTAACTAGGCCATCCCATTGTACGCAGATAAAAACGACAAAGAAATGTTTTATCGCCAGCGAAATTGCTCGCCTGGCTTTTTGCTCGCCGTGCGTTAATAAAGTAGAAACACTAATGCGCATCCGTCCTGTTACATACTGGACGTACTACTAAAAAATTACCGGTAAGCTTAGAACACCCTATATAAAGGTAACGAGATAAAGTTTACGAGAGCGTCTAGCATCGAACTTCTCTCGGAAGTAAGCACGACAAGAGCGCTTATCCCAACGTTGTTCTCAAAGAAGATCTCGAGACGGTTCTACCTGAGGAAATAGACGCAGATTAAACGAGAGCCGGATACATGATATACAAGGCACGTAGAAAAATAAAGGGGTCCTGAAGGAAGAAAAATAAACCAAATTATGAAGATTTATCATAGCTACTAATGCCATCACGGCAAACAAAGTGTATCAAGCGTATCATTAAGATAATAAGGTATTATCTTAATGATACGCGTTTATATAAGCATTTTTTTTTTAATTTATATATCTATATATATTTTTTTTTTTATTATGTAAACGCGTTTTTGTCGCAATTTGAGAAATTACTGCAAGATACTCAATATACAAACTAGACATATATTTTTAAAGATATATACTAGAGATAAATACAAGACACCCTTCATACCACGAGCTTTCCTGCTCTTTTGTTGTCGTTATATAAAAAAGACGATAATGTGCCGATGATAATTTTAGAAAATTCTTCTTTGTACGTCGACTCGAGCCTCTTTTAAATGATTTTACAGTCGTGACGCGCTGCAAATAGTGTCGAATTATACGTCGTTCGCCAAGCGATGTGTCACGCTTCAATGAATAATCGAGCGAAAAAGGAAGGAGAGGGAGGGAGAGCAATTACTACGACACGCGAAAAGGCGAATGTCGACGAATCGCAATAATGACGCACCGGGGACAATATTTGCATCTCGTATCGCCGGAAACGGTTCAACTTGTTCCTCGAAGGAGAAGTGGTCGAGACGAAGCGAGACGGATTAGCTGCAGCACGATGCAAACACGCTGCAGAAGTCAAGCGTGGTCTCATAAATCACATCCATAGATATAACGTATATACGCGACCGACCTTCTGTGATCTACGCGCACATATGTACAGGCGTATGTTACGGTGTGCATATGCGCACGAGAGAGAGGTCCCGAAGTTGTATACGAGTACGGAAGTTGCATTGTTTGGGTCATCTAAATCGCCTTTTTTGCGTATATACACGTACATCTCTAAAGTGCAACAGTTTCCTGATGTGATGCTACGACACACGAAGCGGTTCGATTCTCGTTACGTGAACGACAGAACAGATGTGCGGCGGTCTTGCGTTCGCAACACAAAAACAAACATTGAAAAAAATCCACGAAATATTCAACGTAAAATAAATAAATATACACCGAATATTTTACTTCCTGCGTTTTGAAAATAAATTTCTTATCGCGATAAATGAATTCTTATCGCTATTTCGTATGTGTAAACTTTAGTAGTATCGCCTATAATAACGATAAATTCTCTTACATTTCGTTGATAACGCTTAGTTAAGAGTGTTTTATAATAAAAATATTGTGTTATACAATATCTTAGTTCCAACAAAAAATTTGTTTTATTAAAGAATACATGTAACTGTATTACTAATAGCAAATTTTAATTGTTTCACGTAAATTATTCAAATTTAACTCTTTTTTAAAACGATTAATTATTCCATTTATACAAAATTGTTAAATAACTTATTTAACATATTTAAGTATTTTAAATAGATAAAATTTATCTCCATTTTATCGAAAAATTATTTATTAAAATTGATTTATTATAATTCATATTTCATATTTTTGTTTAAAAGAAAAATGAAATTATATGATTAAAATAAATCAAGAATTATGATTGGTAAATTAAAAAAATTATATCAAATTATATCAAATTGTCGCAAAAATGTTGCAATTTTAGCTCATTCTTTTTTAAATTTATTAAAATTTTATTGGTCTAGACGTAAAAATTAGAGAAGGAATGTCAAATAATAAAGTAATTTCAATAATTACTTTTCCAGGACAAACTTTATCAAATAATCAATAAAGTTAATACCAATAACATATCCACATATCGTTGGCGTCCACAATAAATTTAAAAAAGATTAATTTCACAAAGAGGTACTTTATAAAATGAATATGCAATATAAAACAGTTAGTATTCGGCATTATATTTTACAGTGCACCATAATGAAAAAGTATTTTAATTTTAATAAGCTAAAAATTTATTCTTGGACATAAAAATCAAATTTTTTTATACCTTGTTTCGGTCTCTTTTTAAGTTTCTAAAAAATTAAAAATCATTAGCATCGATTTTCTTTCAGATAAGCTTTGCTCTAAAATCGATTATTGCATCGCGAGAAACGAAACTGTGACATTTGTCTCAAAATAAATTTCATAGAAATTCTTCAAGTAACACAATTGTACAAATACGATAACAATAGATAATAAATTGATTCTTAAACTCTATGTATTAAACTGTGTCTCAAGACTAGATTTCAGAGTTTCTTAGTAGTGCAACTATAAATACAGACGTAAAATGATTTTCTTTCTATTTCAAGTTAAATTTATACGAACTTTTACTGCTTCATTTAATTAGAGAATAATGTAATAAATTTCCATAATGTATTTTTTTAAATGGTCGAATCTATATAAAGTATATAAATTATAGATTTCTGCGAACTTATTGCCATACAGAATAGAGTATACATTTAAAGACATTTACGTTATAAATATTTGTTTATATTTATTTAATATAATCTATTTTTTATTTCAAATACGCATATAGATATATATTTTTAATATACACGCAATAGATACAATACTTGCAAGAACATTCTGTACAACGTCACTTCCCCGTTTCCATATCCTGCAGAAGTGCTTCGTGCTAATGGAGACAGAACCGCCGCGCGATATAATCGCAATGGACGACAAGGGGAAGACTAGATGCTCTTGCTGTCCTACCTAACGTTTCTTGATCCATCCGCCGGGAATACAAGGACCGAACTCAAGCTATTTCGGCGACGTATACAATGATAATCGTACACCTTAATTTAAGAGTAATAAAAATTATAGGTATACCTCGTATAAGGAAAAAATTTAAAAGTACTTCACGATAATTAATTCTATTGGTAGCTATAAATACATAATTCAATTGGCTATATGTAAAAACCGATCTCGTCCTAAGAAATTTCTCAATATTTTATCGAAACCTAGCGTGAAGATCCAATATAATTCTTCAATAAAAATAAATATCTTTAACAATCGAAGATGTTATATTTTTGTTGCGATAAAAGCAGTCGGATAAAACGGATGAGCGTAAAACAGCAGACATCGATTACACGTTAAAGCATTAGAGCGACAGACAGAAATAGACATAATATTCGACCTACTGGTTTGGCGCCCCCAGAACCAACCGACGTGACGCGACGTTCCCGAGCGATTTCCCGGCCGGACTGTGCCATAATCCCGCCCCGCGGGAATATATGCACGCCCGTATACCGATCGTGCCATTGATCGGCCTCCGACGTCCTCGTTACGTCAATTATTATCGAGCGTACGAATTACCGGAAGCGCCGCTGCGAGCACCGCTTTCCAGGCTAATTTCCCGTTGGAGTACGGCCCGCGTCATCTCTCGTGTCGAATCTCACCGCGGCCATTCCGATCCATCTGCCGCACGAGAGGACCAATACACGCGCCCGCGCAAGTGCAGGGATGATTTCGGACGTGAATTTCACGCTCCAAAAATTTCGAACCTTCCACCTTCGAGAGCGTGGCGAGGAGAGGAGAGGAGAGGAGAGGCGAAGTGAAGCTAGGCTAGACTATACTAGGCTAGGCTAGGCTAGGCTAAGTGAAAGAATCTCTCGTCTTGTCGAGAATACTTGAGAGGGTCGAAGTTTAGTTACAAACTTGGAGAAAACTCTCCGGGCTCACACACCTTGAGGCCGGGCCGACGGCATCGAGATTCGTCCGTGCATGCATGTGCCGCATCGTATCGTCACGTGGAGTACACGGCGTTCCACTGCGAAAAGGAGACAGGGTCTATCATAAATAGGACGCGATGCGCCCGCGATCATAAGCTCGCGGTCGAGTATAGGACGCGGCACGAGAGGGATGCTGCGTGCGCGCGCGCGAGATGTGCGCCTCCGCGTATATTTCACGCGAAATATAAAGTTTTATTTCGCCGCAATTTTCCGGGACGGGCTTCGCCGCGGGTGACGAGCGGAGTGATTGGACGCGCGAAGTTACGTGCGCGAAGTAGAGATCACATGCAGCTACCCGCAGCTGCAAAAGAAGCATTCTATCTGTCGTCCCTATCACGCCGCGCGCCCGGTCGTATTCCCTTCCGCTTGTTTATTCTTCGCTGTTACGCCTCGCGTTTCGGCGTCTCTCGAAAGCTTCTCACCCGCGCGAGACCGGGGTGGAGAAACATGTGCATATCTTCCTCGTCTCGTCTCGTTTCGTTTCGTCTGGCCTCGTCTCGTCTCGTCTCAACGCGACGTAACGTACGTAACGTCGTATCTCCGCGTGTATCGCGAATTCGCATTGAATTGAAATTGAGAAGGAATGAAATTTTCCGCCGGCGGATCGCGCATGCAAATACAGACGCGTTCGTTATACTCGCGGACGTGCGGAATCGCACGTCTTTCGGCTTTGTATTCCGTATGGAGTCTCGACTTGGATCGAGATCTGCGTACTTATGGGGAATCAACGATTATTATTATTTGCAGCCGTGCGTGTGAAACGTAACGCGAATAGAGAACGAGGTGAGAGAAAAGAAATATGAAAGAATTATCATATAATTCGCGCCCAAGGAGTGGATCAAACCGCACGTGAACGGCTACGGGAAAAGCGGTTATATGCTAACAGCGCGTCGCACCGTTTTGCTTATCCTCGCGCCATTCGAATGCGGCGCCTGACATAGTTTCTCTTATTTTTTTTTTACGGTCTAAACATCTTCTCAATTTTCTCGTCAAGCGCGCCAGTAGAATCCCCCGCGGTGCTCGTAAGTCGCCCGGTCATAAATGCACCTCGCGCTATGAAGGACATTTCATTTCGCGCCCGTTCCGCGCCTTTCAGCTGCAATTTAATTCCAACGGTAACTTCGTTCGACTGCCTGTACCGTTTAACCCCTCTTAATCGTCTAACCTTAGAACGTTCCGCTTGAGCCGTCGCTATCCAATAACAGCGCAGCTATCCGGCTCGGAAAACGCTTAAATGACAAATTGTATTATCATTACGATGGGGCGGAAGAAATGCGCGCGCCCGTCAAAGAAATGCAGTTTCCCTTCCGAGCGTGAAGACGAAGGAAACGACTCTAGAGGTTTTTTTTTCGTTATTATCGTATCACGATTATCACATCGCCGTATTCTGATTTGCATTATCGGTTCTCTCCCGATAACGCGAGTGTAAAACGCGATTAAATCACTTGAGACAAGGCAATCGGCCGGAGATAATGACGGCGTCGAGCGACAGTTATGAAATTGAGAAGATTACGCTCCCGCTTAAGAATAGAACATTTTTATAAGCGTCTCTCTCGCATTAAACCGCTACGCTCGTTACGTGCATTAAAAAATGTGCAAGAAATATCTTATCTTTAACTTTCATTCAATCTTTCCCGTATCAAGATTTCATTCAGTAATCTATTCAAAATTGCAAATTACAGAAGAAAATTTTTCATTAGTTAATTTTTTTTTCTTTACTTTTCCTTGCATTCATTATTAATCTATACTTGCTACTAAAAAGCAAGATTTTCTTCACAAGTATAAGTTCAGAAATGAAAGTGAAGAAAAGTAAAGAAGCGAAACTTTATTCTTCTACTCAATATTTCAAAAGTGGATTTATTTCAACAAAAACTTAGGTAAAAATTTAATTAGACTAGGATCTTCAAACGGAGGTAACGGAAATTCGTAAGGTACCATAAAAAGAAAAGAGAGAGAGAGAGAGAGAGAGAAATCTAAGATTAATGATTCGTCTTGAAATGGAAAAGTGGCTTGAAATTGCTTTAAAGAGTCTAGTTATTGGTAGACATCCTTCTTCTTGATATTCTCTCGATCAGCACGCTGTATGTCGAGCGAAACAGAGGAAGGTAAACGCGGCCTGATTATTATGTGGCTGGCGTTGCCGGAGTTCATAATTTTGCCGGCAATTGCGAGGTTTGGACACGTACGATAAACCGGGCCAGAGTGACGTCAACAATGAATGATCGGGGCGCGAGGAGAACGAAATTAAAAAGGCCCATGGCGAAGTGTATCGGGAGCATTTTATCGCGCGCTGCCGAAAATTACAATCGCGCGGAGGACGTGCGCGGAAGCGCTGGTGTGTATGTAGTACATAACACAGCCATGTACCATCCGTGTACGTGTGCGCGCATGCAGCTGCTCGAGTTTCGAGGCACTATAAACTGTGCCGGCCGGGCACGCGATATCGGGCACTTGCACGAGCTTTCGAGCTACGCGACTTTACACCAACCACCCGCCCGTTTCTACAATCTATTCGAGCATCGCGGAAGGCGCGACGGGGTAATCGTGTCGTGTCTCGCCGACTTCGCCGCGAAACACCAAATTACCATCGCCTAAGACGCGATGGATTTTAATTGGCAATGGATTAAAATTCTCCAGCCGTGCGATCTCGCGCGCGATATCGTCGTACTCCGCTACCCTCGGCTGACGCTTTACACGACATTCTTACATTAAACGCGAGATACGCGGATACTTTAACTTGGTTAAGACACGAAGAATCGTTCCGATTATAGTAAAAGTTAGCCGAGCAATGCTGCGACACGATTTCGTCAAAAATTGTCGCGACAGTTTTATATATATTTTTTAAAAAGCGACAGCTCTATATTAAAAACATATAACGTACATACAACATAACGTATAATAAATAATGTACATTTCTAATTACGGAAAAAAAAATGTTTTGCCTTCGTCCGCATAAAATTAGTATCTGCGAGAATCAATTACGACCGCAGCGTCCATGACTGTCACGCCGAAATTCAACGTTGGTCAGTCGAGCCGAGTTTCAAAGTTGGATAGGTGCACGCGCAAATATACACATACACACAAATTACTTAATTTACCAACGGTCATAAACCCGGATCATTATGCGTATGCAATTTTAGTGCCTGTTGCCGCAATTGCTGCGACATCAACGCACCCAGACTGATTTTCCTGATGATAATCACAGCGAGCGTTCGTCGGAATGTCGATATCGCGGCAGAAGGCGGAAGCACGAATTACGTATTTTGAATTACATTGCAACGAGCGAGCTGCAAGAGAACGATTACCAAAGAGAAACGAAAAAAAAAAACGGGCGCGAGATTTTATCCTATTGTAAGAATTCGTTGTAGAATATTGTGGAAATGTATTGTAATCGTCGCGAAAGAGAAAATCGATGTCGCGAGTATTGTCGTATTATTGGTTAAAAATTAAGTGAATTGAGGTCGCGACTATGTGTAATATTTTCTATCGAGAAGTACCGTGTATGATGCCGCGGATGATTGGTTTCCAAAAAATTCACCCGAATTTACTTTGGATGCTAGCAGAGAAAACAGTGCGACCAATCGGCACCTGCACGCCGGCTGACTTTTCGATATTAAACGAGCTCTCCTGTACAAACATATACACGCAAACAAACACATCGTACATGTTTTATTCCGAATAGTGTATTTTACCGGCTATCCGCGTGTTCCAATGATAACGAATGGCGTGACGTTTGCCATGGCTGACAATCGCCTAGTGGAACCTAGGCTAACTCGTAATTGACACTCGCTCGTTTACACGCCACGTACGTGCGTGTCATGAAGAATGATGACGCCACCGAGCCGCTTGTTCGCGGTCGTAACGTCGATGACGTTGCCATTGGGCAGCTGCTTTCGGCGATCCCCCCAAAACTCGGACGCGGCTACGCCGCTGCAGCGCGCGATGACGCGAAAAGTTTTCTCCGTTTTTTTTTTTGCCGCGCGTCTCTCCGGATCGTTTCGGCGCAAAACTGCCGACGTGCATTAATTAATATTTAAAATTAGTTTTCTTCGTGCATTGGACTCGCGATGTCTAGCTAGGCGCTCGCCAGATTCAAGCGAGCATTAATTATGCGAGAGTGGAAGACAGTTCTGGTTTTATGAGAAACGCGGATCTATTGTAATATAGAGTAGAAGCTGTGGACAAAACTTGCAGGGAACTTTCATTTCCGAACTTCAGCCTCAGCTCGAAATCATAGGGATTTGCGCGTAAATTCGCGGATAACAAAATTGTTAAATAAATAGCGTATATAATCGTTTAAAATAATACATTTTCAAATAATGAATAATTGCGTTACAATTTATGCTATCCTATCCGTTTTAATAGCTTTTGCATTGTAACAAAATAAATAGAATCATGCACTTTGAATAACGCTGAAAATTTTCGATAAATAAACAAACGAATCGCGTTTTATCAAGAGAATCATATTTGACAGTGAAGGTAGGTATAATCAAGTAATATCGAGTATTTCCTGCGCAAAATAGCCAGCTTGGAGGTATTGGTTGCATTTCTAACTTCGGCGTTGTTAAATTCGGAAACATCGAGCGCGCTCGCGGAGAGCCTTTCCTTCTTCTTCTTATGGAATAATTGCAACGTGTCGAAATATTGAGAAGGACGGCCAGGTTCCAAGTACAAAGATGGAATAACACCTGATCTTTAAAGAAACTTACATTTTACTGTATACCGATAACTTGGCCGAGACTATCGAGAACTCGTCGAGCTCTTTGAACTTTTAATGAATAGATCTCATAAAAATTTTATGGCGGAAGTTTTCGTGCAAATTTTTCACTCCTAACGGAGAAGAACGGACGGAGTTTCTGTTTGAAATGATTTGAATAAGATTTCAAGAAATATTCCATCTCGGGCGGAACTTTCCCCTGCGAAGACCGCCGGTAGCCCCCGCGCTGTCAGTGCGATGAACGGCGATATGCCACGTTGATTTCGGCGCTCCTGACAAGACCATCGCCCGTCGTTTCCGGCGCGAGTAACGTCTACTCTAACGCGACGCGCCCCCGCGATGAGACTTCCCTGCATCTTTATCAAATCGAATTAACAGCACGATCGCGTGGCATTTAATCAATTCGTTCACGTTCATTTTGTTCGATTAAATTCAACCGATTGTCATTTCTACAAAATTTGAATGGAAATCCATACATTTTAATCAAATCAAATTGTATTAATTGTAATTTATCGAAGCCGAGCGCATGCTTCATTAACGCGTTCATTTGCAACATTGAAAATTTTTTTGTAAGTACGTCGTAGGATCTAAATTGATTGTTGACCGACGATTTGAGGGAAATTGTCACCACAAGGAGACACTCGAGCTGCGATGCGCGGAAAAGCGAAACTTTAATTTTGTGCTCGAGCACGCTCGACGTGATCAAGTAAGAGAATCACGCAGTTTTATCCAGCTAAACATCATCAACGCCGTAATTGTACACGGTATATAGAGCCGGAGATGTGTTTGCCCTGTCCCGCTCGTCGTGATCGAGAGGCGGTAGGCTTCTCTCCCGCGCGCGAAGGACCCCAGTTAACGAATACAGATCGATAAAGTTACCCCACGGACTCGGCCCTTTTCCCGTCCTTATTTCCAACTCGCGTAGAAGACCTGCCGACCCAGCCTCCCTTCGCGGAGACCTTACCTATTTTCGCTTCTACCCACTCTCCCTCCCTGTCTATCTCGCCGCCACACACGTACGTGCACAATGACGTTTCCCGTCTCTCCCCCTATTTCTCTTCCGCCCCCCCTCTTGTTGTATTAGCTGGTCGATGGCGCATTCAGTCGCCGAGGTACACGCGTACACGCGGCATACACGCGCGTGTATATATATATCCAGTGTACCCAACGATGACTCATAGACCGAGAATCCACTTTGTTCTATTGGTCCCCCCTCCGTATACGACCTCCGTTCTCCCCTATATAATACTCGCGGCCGTCTATTGCAGCATGTGTGCGAGATATAGCGGGGAGCTCTCTCTCTCTCTCTCTCTCTCTCGCGCGCGCGCTGAATTCGACGTGACAGCATCGCGGGTAATGACGGATTCGGGAGGGGGAGGCCTCGCCCGTTTGGGTCTTGAATAATAATTGAATTAAGAGCAGTTGCGCTCCGACGTAATCGGTCGGAGCGAACTTTCGTGAAGTTAATCTTCCCTCCCCGTTCGCGCCGCTATACAGCTATAATTGAAGGGGGACTGCGACTCGCTAGACCGGACCTCATTTAATTCGAATTGTTTGCGCAATCAGAGCCTAAAGTAAAATACGATGCGCGAGACGTGAAAAATTCCGCTCCTCGTCGCTTTGATGTCGCAATCGCTCGCATTATCCGCGCAGATGACGAAGACACACGGAAGTAATATAAAATAATCGGCTACGTTCGAAGAGAGAAACGTTGAGGGAAGGGGCCGAGAATACACAACACCTGGGAAACGGTGGCAAACGTACCGCGCGGCTCGAGGGGGAAAAAGTTGCATTCGCGCTGTGTCGTCAGGAGTATCTTGGGAAATATCGGGGGAGCGCGAACCATGGGAAAATCGACCCCTCCCCCCCCCCCGCGATTACAGCCCCCTGACGAACGAATTTTCCACGCGCCATGTATTTTCCTGCCAGATGTCTCGAATCCGCGTCGTATCGGGCACGCGCCTAATTTTCCTCGTCGTTGAGAAGCACGCGAGCGAAAAGCTTTCAAATGTAACGCTCGCGCGTCGCATCGTTGAATGAAACGAGAGAACGTCGAGACAATTTGCTTGCTCAACCGATCCTTCTGTCGTAATAGAATTTGCACCCAAACAACAAAATTAGACAAAATATTAAGTGACTCAAAAATAAATTTCATCCAATGTCGAATTAAATCGAACAGACAGACGGACTTAATGTTTCATAAGAAAAAAACTTTGACTCGTGTTCTCATTATCGATCTCTCTAAGTTTGTCCAAACGTTAAAAATTGACTGTGAAAAAAAATATGGGCACGAGCATGCGCTTATGATTTTTTTAAAAGGCAAATCACGGAATTGCAATGATAGAAATCTATTCCAATGCAAACGTAGTTTGAAACTCGCGCGACAAATGTTTTTTGCGTTTTTGAATTTCAAATTGACGGACCGGCGATGGACTTGAGTTTGCGAAGTTTTGCCGCGGACATTTCCCAACGTGTCATACAATATTATCGGGATAATAAAACTTCCGAGGTTCGAGGATGAGAACCAGAAACTTAGATTGGAGAAGGCATTTCTTTTGTTCGCTATATCAAGAATTATCACGGGAGAGATTACAATTTTTTTTTAAACCTAGCTGCGTCAGAGATAAAAAAGAGAGAAAGAGAAAAATTTTGTAGATATATTTATGATACACTCTTTCGTAATTTGAGAAACTTCAAAAGACGAAAAATCAGATTTATAAAACAAACATAATAACCAGACCCACATGTGCCTTCGGTATGCTTGTGTCTCGTGTATAAGTGTACGTCTGTGTATAAAAGTTATAAACTCATTCTTAACATAGTTTTCATCGCAAATTCAGCACCGCGTTGCAACTTGGAATTTTCTTGTCTCGGCATAATCGCGCGTACAACCTTGGGAGTATCTAACAGCTATGCAAGATGACGCATCGCTCCGAGAATTTCCGCTGCAGCGTCACGATGCTTTCTTTTTCCTCAGTGCTGGACTAATAAAAAGAAACGATCGAATAACAATCCAGTCGATAAGAATTTTATTCTTAGCGGGAGGCACGAGAGAGAGAGAGAGAGAGAGAGAGAGAGAGAGAAAGAGAGAAAGAAAGAAAAAGGAGGAAAAGTGGAATTTAATTAAGGCGCTCAAACTTTTTCGCTAAAAATATGGCATGCCGATAGAAATTTCTAAGAATATCTCAATGAGATATAAGTGGTATCGTTTCGTGCCGCGTCATGGCCGGTTAAAATCGATTTAAACGTCTTTAAATGAGGAGAAGCGTTGTCATTTCGTGTGATTTTAGAAAAACGAATATTCTCCGTGTTATGTACATATGTAAGTATGTAACTTCCTTTCTTTTTTCCGTTCGCGAGGAAATGACAGGGTACCGTTTCCTCTCGGTCTCACAAACAGGTTGTCACAAGTGAGACTGTCTCGAGGTAGGAAAGGACGCACGCACGCACGCACGCATGCACGTACGTACGATAATCGAGTCTGATCTTCGTAATATGTGTACGCGCGAGCAAAAACGAAGAGACACGCGAAGAGACGGCCTTCGGGTCGCGCCCGTTGCATACGGGATTTATTTTTAGATGCCATTAGAAGGCTCCGGCTAGTTATGGCCGTGTAACGCACCAAGAACTCGTTTCAGGCTCGCTCGCTCGGGCGCGCACGCCTCGGTCCGTACAAATAAATTATATCCGCGCGCGTCGTGGCGTCAGCTGCGCCTAAACGAGAAAAAAGAAATTCCTTTCTTCAGATAGTATATTTATAGACGCGTATACTACGCGCGGTACGATCACCGGGCACGTCCCTTTCAGCAAGAAGCGAGCGACTCATTCAGATCTGGAGAGGCCCTCCGAGGGTGAATCGTCTGCGCGAATCTCGAGTCTCCGCGGAGGAGACCGCGTACGCCGGGATACGCTCTATCTGAAAAATCGATTTCCGCGTGACTTGGGCTACGCGCGCGGTAAAAAGCGAAAACGAGCTTGTCTCGCGCTCGCTCGCTCGCACGCGCGCCGGCAATCGTATTTATCTCAATCGGTTTCGCGCTTTCAATATCAGCCATCCACGAACGCGCCCGAATGTTCCGCGCAGTTTCGCTCGGATTTAGCAATTTCCTGCGACGATTTCCTTTTATTCCAATCGGAAAACGCCGGGAAATTCTACAGCTGCGTCATGTGGGCCGGATGCCATGAAAGACCACGCGCGTAAAGAATCATTTAGCGAGCTAAATGCCCCGGCGACGATCGCTCGTTGATTGCGCGCGATACCGTTTACAGATTTATTGACGAGCTTACGCGTTTCGCACAACCGGAAACGTCGCGTCGCAACGAGCCTTCGCTACAAAACGCGACGCGAAGTCATAAACTAGGATTTTTGCAGTTTTACTTCGGTATCAGTCGCGAGAACGAGCGTTGTCGCTCGATCCGCAAAAATTTGGCACACGCTGCAAAAATTATTTATGTATTCTTGTATACTTCGTTTTCTAGAATTTTGTATATTTTCTTGACCGATTTTATTGACTTCTCGGTACTTGCGTCACTTTTCACACGGGGGGGGTGCAATGTGTCTCGCATAGTAATATTTGGCGCGCACACGGCACGGCGTTAGATTATCCGCTCGCGGAGAGAGAGAGAGTGAGAGAGGAATAACGGTCCCCCGACGTCAGTCGCATGGTCATTCCCAATTGCCGTAGGAGAACCATTAAGATCACGTGTTTGTACGTAGTTGGACGTAAATCCAAAATTCCTGCAAACGACATGCCGCATGGCGCTAAATAGCCCATCTCCCCCTCTCCTCTCTCCACTTCTGTGTCCCGGCTTATACATAGCGATGAAAACCTCGATTTCTCCGTAGGCAGTTTATGACAGAATTAACACGTCGTGTCTAGCGATAAAACGCGTGTTATTATTCTGTGTATATACATCTATATCTTTAACCCTCTGCACCTGGAAACACCCCTGGATACCCGGTTACATAGAACACCCCGTCATAATGACCAGTATTCCAGAAAAACACGAGTTTCATTCATTTTTCCACTGGCGTAAATGTGAATTTTATTATAGCGGTCATAATGACCGATATTCCGGGCAGAGGGTTAAAGAAGTGATTTAAAATAATTTTAAAAGCAGCCTCTCAACACAGGAGGAGGAAACGATACTCCACATTTATCGACTCGTTGTATTATTTTACTTTTCCGCCTTTAATTACGATAGTTTTTAATTGTGTATTATTCTAACTCTTTATTTGCCGATATTTATCAGACTATTGTTTGCATCTCGACGTTATTACTCGATTCTTTTGTGCTGTTACTACGGCTCGAAAGGAACAATTTATCGCGAACAATACGGAAGAACTCGGGAGGCCGGGTATAAAACTTTGCAGCAGAACTTCCTCATATATTCCACCGCACTGAAATGTTGATGCAGCCGGTGTAATGCGCAAAATTTCGTTGTTACAGACTGTTTCGTTTACGCTGTACGTAACATGGGGATCCACCTTCGGGCCGCGGGCGAAACTGATGAAAGCGCGTTAAATATAACATATCGCGGGCTATAAAATTATTCTCTCGATGACGATCCCTGTTTACTAATCTGTAAAAATTGGATTACCTAGCTAAAACAAAGTTTGCGCGACGCATGGCGCATCCCGCCGGCCAGATTGCTGCAAAAGCCAGACATGAATATTATAACGAAGTATACATAAATTGCGTCGGAAAGCGTACATTATTCATTCCGTCAGTTAAAATCCGTCCGACGTTCTGCTGCGTCGGTCTTTTAAATCTGTTTTCGTCTTCGTCTTTGTGCCGATACATATCGCGACGTATCACGCGCGTATCTGTATAGCGCCGCGCTCTCTCTACTAACTTTTACCGTATATCCATTCGGGGGGAGGGAGGAAGGTGCGCTCCCTTTGTTCCACTTTTAAATCGCGATCGATCTTTTCAAGCGTTCCGCGCATTTTGAGTACGTTCCATCCCAGGAAACGTTTTTCCTCGCTTTTCATTCCCATCTACATGATGGCGCCCGAATTATTTCTTTCTTTGGAAATTTTTGCATATTTCAACCCGTCGCGTTATTTAAATTAGCGATTATCGATAAAGGGTGCGGCTCCTCGGCCATTCGAATCTCCGCGTCCTCTCTCTTTCTCTCCGCCCTGTAATTCCGCGATCCCCTTTAAAAACGTTGAAAAAATATATTTTAATAATATAGTGCGTGACGTCTCTCTTTCTCTCTCTCTCTCTCTCCAGCGCGCCGTGAATTACGGATGGAAAAATCAATAGTTTCCGTCCGTAGGTTTCGTTCTCCGCCGTGCAATTTATGTGACGACTAAATTAATGGCACGAACTTTCTCTTCTCCGCTTATACGGAAACAGTGCTTGTCGCTTCTTTGCAGGTAAATATTGTTTATTATAAAGATAGAGATTTCTCGAAATTTCGTGAATAGGACCTGCGTCGCGGCGGTAGACAACACTTGTCAGACTTGTTAGCGAGTTTGCCAAAATTAAAGAATAAAATATGACAGAAACTAGACACGCAATTGTTACCGGGGACGACGCCGACTTGACAATGCAATTAGGACGAGACGTAATAAATGTTTATCAACAATCTAGCACGTGACGCAAAGACGTAACAGGATATATAACGAAGATGCAAATCGCCGCATGCATTTAATAAAATAACGCGGCACTCTCGCGTCATCGAATTGGACCGTATAGAATGGAGTTTCAACGGAATGAAGGACAAGCGCATATTCCGTCACCGGGCTATTGTTATCTATCTACCGACTTAATTACCTCGGTGTAGCATCGAAGTCCCGTTTTCGCGAGAGCGAGTTCTCTCTCTCTCTTTCTCTTTCTCTCTCTCTCTCTCTCTCTCGCTCGCGCGTTAGATTATCCGACGAATAATTCTGCCCGCTGGCGACGGTAATTACTCCCCGCGGGCTAAAAACGAAAAGAGCGCGTAGCCGGAATAAAAGCATCCGCTGGATATTTCGAGCCAATTATCCTGAGTAGCGGCCAGGCGGGGACCGCCGGGCTGTCGCAAATCCATTTTGAGGCGGATTAATTGTGCCGTATTGGCCGCGTCGCGAAGGATGGACCTCTCGCAGAGAAAAACTGTCGTGTCGAGTTTAACAGTCCGCTCCCGGGTATAATTAGACGCAGTGAGACAATATACTAACGCGCAGCAAACGACTCGGGACATTAAACGAGACTTCTGAATTCACAGGGATAGGAAAGTAGGAGGAACGAGAGAGAGGGGGAGAGGGAGGGAGATAGGCTCCCCCCAAAATCACACGCAAACTTTTCGGTCCAGCGATCCCCGAAAAAATAAAAAGGACTCGGGCGGCGCTCGGTTTTTCACTACCGTCACCGACGCAATTCAATTTCGGCGTCGATTCGTGTTTGTCGTGTTCTCGCGTATATTTTTGTAAAAATGTTCTCCAGTAGATAACGTTGCTCACATTCGTGTTGTTATTTCTTTTTTCCCGCCCCCTTTTTTTAATATTTTTTTTATTTGGTTCGCGACCGGCCCGTTAGATACCGCAATTTTATATGCGGATGTGCGTTTCGCTTGGTCTTCTATGCGACATGCGAAAATCACTCAAACGATAAAAGCACAATGAAAGGGCTGCTGAACGCTCTATTTTTTTTTACAGCGCCACGCCACGGATCCTCGATGAGATCGAATATTTCTACGATAATTTTAGCACGAGCGCCGCTGCGTTCTATGTAAATATAATCGTATCGATTCTACTGACAAGTTAGCTGCAATCTCGAGTAATTATTTAACTACATATTTTTAATGTCGTCACCCGATCGTCGTATAATAAATGTTGATTAATAAATAACACGTGACATGCACACATAAACATATATATAATAAATATAAGTATAAAAATTAATGTTTCTTTGGAAATATCAAGAGATAAATGTTGATTGCAGCATGTTAATAAATAACATGTGACACGCACACACAAACATATATATATATATTATAAATAAGCATAAAAATAAAAATTTCTTTGGAAATATCAAGAGGAGTTCTGGCGTTCCAGAGATTTGCGTTAGAAAATATCTAAATTGTAATATGAAAAATTTCTCTCGTAAGCCAACATTTAAGTCCACTCCACATTAACAAAGGAAGACTTTGAATGCTTCTCTTTATTCCGACGGGTGAGGAATACGTATAGGTGTAGCTGGCCCGTATCCGACCTATTTGTGCCACACATCACGCCAGATGAAGGGTCCGAGGGATCGTTTCGAGATATTTAAAAGCACGTCTTTTTTCCGTTTCTGATAGTGCCGTCTCGTCCCGCTTCCTCTCAGGTCGTTTCCTTTCTGCACCCTTCGCGAAAGGCTCTTCATCCTGGTCATCATGCCGCGACCGCGACGAACAAAGGAACGACTCGATCGGCCCGTCACGCGCTCCTTCGTGCACGGGAAACGGATATATACGTTGTCGAATAAGACGCGCGCGCACACGCGCCGAGAGATAACGACGCGCGCGCGTTTCATCGACGATGGAAGAGAAGAAAAGATATTTTAATCGTTTTTAATGAGTCGTGTAATATATATTGGCCACGTTGCGCACAGCGCTGATTCAGCCGCTCCTCTGTAATCTGTGCGTGACGAATTACTTCGTATAGCTCGTCGAACGGCACAGCTCCTCCCCTCTCTCGTTTTAACCCGAGTTTTTTTTACGACGTGACGAGCGCTTAACGAGGCGCCCGGCCCGCCTATGTATGCCCCTGCGCACAAACCCGGTAACTTTCAATATTTAGCAAATACCACGCGCGCACGCTCGTCGCCTTTCAATAATCTCTCCGGCGCGTTTTCAGGCGGCGTGTACGCCGCGCGCGCGTTTCGCACCCGTCCGGCTCGTTGGTATGCGTGCGCACCATCTGCGAATCCGGTTTGTATTCAAAACGCTTAAAAGGGTGTCCCGCATAAATCTCGAATATCTACGAAGCGAGGAAAAAAAAAATGGGGATTTACAGGCAATTTGGCGGACCGGATATTGACGCTCTGCCGACGAATGCCGGCCACCGCCGCTTTCCTCCAACGCGCGCCTGTATTTATTCAATGCGCGGGAGGAGGCTCTTTCTCTCTCGCTCTCTTTCTCCCTTTCCCGCGTATGAAATCGTCCCCGAGAGCCATTGGAAAAGTATTCACGCCCGCGTGAAGTTTTTATCGGCATTGTACGTGCCCGGCGCGATCGTTCGATTCGTTCGCTCCCGATAAAAATCCGCGCGCCCGATAGAGGCCCGGTGTCATTTCATACGCTCGCGGTAATCCGTTACATCAAACTGTGCGTCACGCACGTTCATTCTAATAGTTTATCTCGCCGCAAAAAAAAGGATATGCAGAAAAAGAGCCCTTGCGCCGAAAACGCAAATTCCTGCAGCGTTTGGAACGGGATCTTTTTTTGTGTGTGTGTATGTGTGTGTGTGTGCGCGCGCGCGCGCGCGTGTGTGTGTGTGTGTGTGTGTGTGTGTGCGTGTGTGTGTGTGTGTCGCCAACTGGTATTAAAATACAATCGTAGAATCCTATAGGCTGAAATTTTGTTTATTTTACTGATACAGACCATGCCAAAAAACGGATTTTTGAACGGTTTTTTGGTTGTGAATCTCTATGCTCCCCGATGCATCGTATGCAACAATGAAAAATCGTGATTGAGTTGCACGTGTGAAGTTTAATAATTCAAAGATTTAAAATAAAAACAGGCTAAATGTTGTGAAACAATAATATCAAGATTCACAAAATGTTTCGCGCATGACAAATATTTTTCGAAAGTTTTCTACGTTCCGGCACTTTTAATCCAACACTCACTTTAATCCTATTTGTTTAAAAATAAAATATCCAAATTAAAGAAACTTCACAAATCATAGTTACTAATATTGAATCATAAAGACGGAATTTCAATATTTTGGTTACTAATTTAATGATCCATTAGAGACATCCTTCAGTAATTTGCTCTATTCCTTTTAAACTCATTAATGAATTAAATTATCTGCTCAAGCAGTTTTGAAATCATTAATTTTTATTTGTTATCTTCGTGTCATTCTGTTCTAATTGATAAAAATAATTTATCTAACATGTTGCCTGTCACTGGAATTAATAATGTAGCCTGTTTTTTAAATCAAGTAATAAAAATTTATTTGCCAGTTCACATATATAAATTTGAACTGTACTGTATCTTTTCTAGTAATATTTTATTTCATTTTTTCTATTTTACTTATCTATCTCTCTTTATAATTATTTAATACTGCTCTTTTCTTGTCTTTCCGGATTTATTAAATACGCCGTGCTCGACATTTGCGCAGTTATTTTCTATATCCATTTTGCTGTAAAAAGGATTGATCCCGACAATAAATAAATGAATAAATAAATGAGTACGTAATAACATATACACATTTTCGCCGAAGTGTGGTGTATCCCACGATCGATGTTACCAATTACCGTCAAAACCAGGCGTGAATATAAGGCGATACATATCCCGAATAGAGGATATGACTACAAAAGATCACGCAGCCACGGGAATGAACGAAAATTAGCATACTAATTAAGCCGGCAACATGCGCGTATACGATGATAATTATGATCTAGTAACCTGTATTACGAGATATACACTGCCGGTCAATATATAACAGGTGCAGGATAATCGCCGCGTGCGATGTCGAATACTATTTCGATCATGCAATGTAATAATTTTCACGAGACGGATGCGCATCCTAGTTGGTATCGAAAGGCCATAATAACTCGCAGGATTAATAAGTTTAACAAGCTATCTCGATAATCCGTATTAAACTACCGATTGATATGTGTCAATAATAACCCCGTCCCACTCGGCTTGTTTCGCGTGGCAATAAAAACGATTAAAAACCTCGCCACCACGCAAATAACATTATTTTACAAAATATTCTTTTACAAACAAATAATATTATTTGTACAACTTGATTTTTGCATTAAAAAAAATGAGATCCGAAATCAAATAAAGACAGGTCTAATAAAATGTCTTCAGCGATTATACGTTTATACGGATATAGACCGTTCTTTTTAACTGCATATCACATTTTAACGTGCGATCGAAATGCAATACCCGGACGTTACCGACACAGTCGACTACGTGCGATTTCCATGATTCACGCCAGTTGATACGGAGCGGACGTTTCGACGCTTTGAAACGGCGGAGCCGCAAGTACGCGAAATAGTACGTCAGCCACATCACAGCCCGGCTCTATCACGACTGTTCCTTTATTCGAGCTAAGTGTCAAGAGCGATAGCTAATGGTAAATATTTAAATAAGCGCGTCTGCCCCCTCTCTCCCTCTCGCCCCGTCACTCACTTTGAAGCTCACCGACATCAGGGCTTTGTTCCCGTTCCACTACACCCTCCGCTTGAAATTCCTGGCACAGAGAAAGCGCGAAGGCATGGGGGGCGAACGGGGCGGAAGGGGGAGGGGGAGGGATTGGGGACGATGTAACCCGGTCATCCGCTAAAGTCGTCCTAACTTGATGCAGCCTCCGCGAGAATGCAGGAATCGTACAGATTCGCGAGACAAAATTAACGAATTTCTAAGGAGCGGGGAAACTCGTTGATAAGTAGATATACGTATATAGGTACCCCACGGCGAAATTTTGCGGATTATTCCGACGTGGCAGGAAGGGTATTACGAAACTGTTACCGCACAGCCCACTCGGGCCCGGGGAGCTTTTCTCCGCGCGCGCGAGGCTTATTTTAATCATTATTTCGTCCCACGACCCAATAGGGAACTTAATCTCGAGCTGAATGAAACTGTGTCGCGCGCGTGCGTTTCATCTTCCGCGGCGCTCGCTGGGCGGAACTAAATAAACAAAAGAACTAATACCGGAGCGAACGCGCCACCTGGAAATCGGATTGGGCGAAATTCAATTAAGACTGGAGGAAAATTCTCCGGCGCGTTAACGCGCGATGAATCCCGTAGGTCGTTTCCGCTGCGATCCGATGGAATATTCCGAGGACGTATCGGCCGTATTTCCGCTTCTCAGACCAGATTTATACTTCAAAGTAGACGCGGAATTTACAAACGGGCATCTGCAACATCCGCGAATTCAAGATTATTCCGCGCAAGATCGCGTATAAAGAGGGCGGGTGGTACAGGAGGGGGAGAAAAAAAGAGGAAGAAAAAAATATCTCGTGCTTGTTGCCGCCGCGCGCGGCTTTCCAGCCGCTCTCCGGCAGCTAATCGAGTTACCGGTACAATTTACAATGGGCATACCTAGGCCCGACGGGAGAGCATCGCAATCTAGCGCCGCCACTGTCACATACTGTCTCTGGCGGCGGGAAAGCTATTCCAGCTACTTACATTAATGAGTTAGTGGTTAACTTAGCCACCTACGAGTAGTCGCACGCGCGCGACTCCCGGCGCGTCTTATGTCGCGCCAGGTGTTATGGGGTTCCATTATACACGTGAGTATGCACGGGTACATAAAGGCGTATATATAAAATGTATATATATATATATATATGTATACACATACATATATACATACATACGCGGTTCGGTTATATGCATGAGCGCGAATATGCTAGTACGTAAAGCATACACCTCGAGGGTGTATGTACGCGTATAGGACCTAGTCACAAGGACGCGCGTGTGTGCAGCCCCGCATGTAGTAGGGCGAGTGACTTCGGCGCATGACCTCGCGGTACACCAATCTCCATTACTTTAGCTCATTACTGCTCCCGGTGTGGCGTATTATTAGCTCCCGCCAAGGCGACGTATCGTCTTACCGGCTTCCTCTTTTCCGCTCCCGCGACAGTCCGAAAATTATCTAATCTTTCGCTCGGCGGAAATCCGCCGTTTTTCCTTTCCTTTCCTTTCCTTTCCGTTCCATTCCTTGCCGCAATCGTGGCTCAAAAAGGCACTCCCGCGCGAAATTACATCTTTTCCTTCGTCCGCGACGTTGCCCCGTGGATCTCGTTTAAGGAATGAAACGCTGTTAATAATAATAACGATACACACACAAGGTGTCTGCGAGGCTCGCATCAAACTTAAGAGACGTGCAACGAGTATCTATGGAAGAGAAATATGCCGAGGTCTCTCCATCTCTTAAAATTACACGCCATTCGTTGCCATTCGGGCGAGCGTTATTGCGATCGTTAAAATGACTGCGACCGGCGGTCTTAGATCAATTTTATGCTCCGAGTGTGCTCACCGTTTGTAACGAGACCCCTAGCGCCGGCAACGACTGCACCTGAAGTGCATCCCATGCGTTTCTCACGAACGCGACGGCCCTTTGTTTCGCCATTCTCACGTTATAGCGCGTAGGGACGTAGGACAATTAAGTGCGAAATCCCCTACGTTCATCGTGTTCCACGAGTATGCGCTCGCGGCGGCGGCGGCGGTCCAAAACGGGGGCGGAATGCACGCTCCCGATTGTGTGGGACCGGGCAAGCGAGTTCCGCGCGACCTTTTTTTACGCCGCATTCAGTTTTTAATGCGTCGCGCACCAGGGGAGGAATAGGGCCTTTTGCATTCATTACATTCATTCGAACCGATGTAGTAACAGGTGCGCGTGCACGGGCTCCCCTTCGACCGATCGTCGGCTCGTCGTAATTTATCATACTAAGAAATGACAGTACGGTAACGCCCCTTTGTTTGAACGTCGGGAGAACAAGCCGCGCGTCTATACGGGCGACACGTAAATCCCGTACACGAGGTGGGCCCGATACCTCTACAGATAGTTACGATTGAAGTTTTTTACTCTTGATTTCATTAATCATTTGCATGCAAATTCCACGAGGCTCGTAAATTATTTTAGTAAATCTTTTGAAGAACTGTAGCCGGATGAATTCTGAGACACGGTGCAAACATGGTCGTAAATTAATAATGGAAAATGTTAAATGCGACATCGAGAAAATATTGATAGAAGTAATTACGATTGACGCGCAGATGTGTCTTTTCTAAATAAACGAGCGTGCAATCAGTCGATCAGGAATGACGATACATTCGATCGAACGTTCGAGAATCGGCAATCATGCGCGTCTACGATGATAAGAACGTCTGGAGTACAACGTCTGATATATATATAAAAAAAAAGAAGAGCACCAAGAGACACGTGTGTGAAATGATCGGCCGCGATTACGGTAGACGCTACAGATAATGGAAATCATCTCGATGAACTTTTTTAAACGTATTCGTTCTCGCGGCCGTGAGCTACATTTCGCGGCGCGGAGCATTAATTACGGAGCAGCGGCGTGGAGTAATCAATAGCCCGCAATATCTTCCCACGATAGACGAGGCTGCCGGCGCGGCGTGCGCGGTATTGTTGCTCGTGCCGGGGAGATCAACTATCGAAATGAACACGACGACGACGAAGCTGGCAGCGGTAACGGCGTGAGAGAGAGGGATGGGGGGGGGGGCTAGTATCGGCTACGGAAACTCGCTCAAGATTTGGTTTCCAAGCAAGTTTCGCAAAGTAACAAACTTCGCCGCTGCGCCGGTCGGTCTCGTGGCAGGACTCCTCTATATAGGACGTCAGGGCTCTTACATTATGCAGGTTACCGCGGTCGTCGGGCTCTTGTCATCTTTCGCCCTCAAAACCGTCACGCGACAACGTAGCGCGGCTACAACCGGGCGATCCCTGTATATATAAAGCGATATTCGACTCCCAACATAACCGTACGCGACCCCATAAATAATACGCGGCGTGTCCGTGCAGCCGCAGCGTAATTCCCTGCGGATTCGCGTGGCCGCGGCGTCAGGTACCGGTTGCGCTATGCGGGGTATATCGGTATCCGATAACGATTTGGAAACAATTTCACTCCGGGTCTGATTGACCAGTTACAGATTACAGTTCGAAAATACACGTCTAGTGGGACGTATACGGGCCGTGAATTCGCAAAGGACGCCGCGATTTGTCGCGCGTCGCCGCGCGCGGCAATGATCGCAACGCATGGCTTGAAAAGCGATCGTTATAGACATTAATCGGTGGTGTACAATTACAAGAGCGATTCGTCATATCGCGCACTCTAGATAGCGATAAAAGAATTCGTGGGAGCGACGCCGTGGCTACCGCGCGCGCAGGAAGTCGCGAGTTAATTCCCACGCTGTATCTTATCAATGACGTACGGCGCCGGTTAAAGGACGGAGAAACGCCCGCATTTCAGCGGGTAATTACGTCTTCGAATGAGTCAATTGCAACTTCCAAAGCCGTATTATTTCGGCAGATCTGCATCTCCGCATCAAAGTTATATTTTTGCATTAATGCGACTCTCCTTTGCAATTACCGTTGGGAAGAAAACGGAACCAAAGGCGGTTGCGTGTTATAGATATCAATGTCGCACAGCCCTCGAGGCACGGCTTCGTCATTAAACGCGCTCGATACCGTCCGGATCGTGACTCCTTTCAGACGTGTCAAAGGGGTGACGAAAATTCGATCTCCACGACGAAACGGGGCGACCCACGCGACGTTAACCCATATGAATCCATATGCATATAACGCAGTCGGCGGAAAAGGAGAGAAAGAGGGGGAAGAGAAAGAGAAAGAGAGAGAGAGAGAGAAGGAACTCGTACAAGAGCCTGACTAACGATCGTAACGTGTGACACGAGAGTCAAGAATGCGGCTGACGTCACCGGAGCCGCCGTGTGGCACACTCACCGCGGTATACCTGATGCGAGTCGACTTCGGCGCTTCCACGAAGAGAACATTACACGTATATACGTTCGGTCGCGCTTATCGCGAGCGAGCACATCCGTCGTACGGCTCACGCGCCCGCGCGCGCGCGAATAAAATAGTCTCAATTATGGGATGTGCGGATACATGGGCGTAGTCGCGAGAGCGTGAGAGATAATCAATTTTCACACGTTTGCGGCGTAAAACTCCCGCGGTGTGCAGAAGCCGGGGTGCGCGCTTCATGCACCGCGCGCGCCTAATTACAATAGGAGACTACGGGCGGAACACTACGAGCGTGTTGCGTGTGTACGGACGTGTGTACGTGTGCTGCTCTCTCCTTCCTGTATAGTCAAACACGTCCTTCATCACGTATTAAATTTCGGCTACGTAGCATGCTTAGAGATATGTTCGTTAAGATACCTTGTTCGAGACTACATTTATATTTTCCAGCCCGCCCTATCCACTCCCTCTCTCATTCTCTCACTCTTTCTCTCTTTCTCTCTCTTTCTTTTTCTCCGTCGTCTTTACAATTCCCTTTTCCGAAAAACACCTACTATAAAGGCGAAAAGCGCATTTGAAACGAACTGACCCGACATAAGCCGAGCATTCGCATCGCGTGAACGTAACGCTAGACTGGGAAAGAGTCGGCATTTAAAAGTGCCATTAATATACGCTACATGAGAAAGAATGGATGGAAGCGGCGATGCGTTAAAAAGATTCAAATGAAAAAGCCAAATTGGCTCTTTGCTCTGTCTCCCTCTCTCTCTCTCTCTCGCTCGTTTTCCAACGTGCGCTGGATCCATCCCGCTCATCACCTTTCTATTGCCCTTCCGGGGCTTCAAAGGAAATTCAATGAGCGGGTCCGTGCGTGTGTGCCGCGCGTGAATGACAATGTACGTGCATCGTTCCCGTACGTAGACGCGTGAGAGAGGCACGAAGTTACCACGTGGCCAAGCACCGGGTACTTGACATCCGCCCGGGTACTCTCGAAAGGAGAGAATTGGCCGTAGCCGCACGTCGGCGCACCGATAAGTACTGTGCGCGAACCGGAGCTATCCTCGATAGCCGGCCGATTTGCGTGAGTGGATCCTGTGATTCATTCCCCAGAATAGAAGGCTTTCACTCGATAATTAAACGGAGGAACCGCCGCCGCCGCCGCCGTCACGAGCGATCCTTGAGACCGCCGCCCGAGGAATTACTGACGTTGCAGTGACTCGACGGAAACCCCGATCATTCGCTCGTGACGATTCGCGAGTCATCACGTTGACATCCTTTTTTTTCCCCCCCTATACTTCTTCATTTATAGAGGTCAATAACTTTATGAATGATTACCGTTAATATTATTTACTTGCATCATGCGGATATTGAAAATTAAACGAGGCGTGTGCAAACAACGTTGCGATATTTAGCATCCGGTATGATTATTAAATATATGACAAAATTAAATAGATTAAATATTGTCGTGTGTGTGAGCGGCGCGATCGTTGAACGTGTAACGTGGTGTAACAATTGCGCGCGCTTCTCGATAAAACCGCAATTTCCCGGGTCGTAAAATCAAATGTTACGTATATAAAGGCCGCTACGATCCCACGTACTTTTTCTTCGAACGTCTCTTTCTCTCTCACCCGCTCCCTTTCTCGTTCTCACTCCTTATCCTTCCGCGCATCGACTCCATTTTCCGGCGAATCTAATTTAAGCGCAAAGTTGTTTGCTCTAACTATATCCGTGGTTATCGATTTACGATTAGCATTGCGGCTAAGGACTGTACTTCGCGCGGCGAACCGTCCGCAGTTCGGCCGGGGGCGGGCGAGCGGATACATGTATCCGCTTTTCTTTCAACAAACTGTTTCGCGGCGCTCTAAAAATAATCACGCGCAACATTTTCTACCACTTCTTTTACTCCTTTTACGACGACAGGAAAACCGTGGTGGTAAGCTTCCGGTGATTGGACTTTTCCTTACTTTTTCCCCATTGCGCACACCGCGAAAGCTCTCCCCCCCCCCTCTCTCTCTCTC
>NW_012027727.1:431014-472186 GCF_000956235.1 Wasmannia auropunctata
CGCGCCGCGCCGCGCCGCGCTCGACGGAGATAAAATCGCCGCCGTTGCGGGAAGGCGTGCGTTTCCAGTCGACGAAAGCAGCAATTTAGGCGACAATGTAGTGGTGATGATGGTGGCGTTGCGATGTCTCGCAAGTGCCCGCGATGTAATTTTTCACTTGGGCCGATTCCATTTGCCCGACGGCGACGGTGACGTTTTGCCCGCTCGCGATTGCTAAACGATGCGCTCCGCGACGCTATTAATTTCTCTCTCTCTCTCTCTCTCTCTCTCTCTCATTCCGTGCCTTGCATGTTATTTCATTATTACTCTATCGACACGAGCGAATATATTCAGGCGACACCGAGAAACGCACAAGATTCATTACGGAATAATTACAAACTAATCACAAATATCTGATTACCAACTGAACCAAATTTACGTCTCGGTTAGGTGGTGCATGTTAATGAATTCGAATTTATGAAGCTGCCGACTAATGAAAGTGCGTTTATGAAGCAAGAACTTACGTACGGTCGTATTATCATTAATTAGCGATTCGGACGGGGCTATATGACAACGTGCGCGCGCTCGCTGATTTATTAAAACTTCTGCACAAAACCGCGAAAAGCCACGTGCGTGGAGGCATGATAATATTTTAACGAGCGTGTCGCACGGATTACATTTTACATGCGCTAATGCGCTGTGCGAACTCTACGAAAACGTTGTTGTCAGTCGGCACTGAATTTCTGCGTCAATCCAAAAATTAGCATGGCAATCGGAGTCAAACAAACAAATTGAGTACCGTCGCGAAAGGAAAAATATGCTGTGGAACAAAATAGATTATCTTGGATAAAACGGTATTATTATTGTAACGCGGCCGTGTAATATTCATAATGTGAAAGTGTCATCGTCGAATGCGCTGTTCGTCCGGCGGCGGCGACGTGTAATAAGCAAAAAAAAAAAGTAATAATAAGCGATAACAAAAACAAATGGCAAACGTGGCGCAGAGCGCTCGTTCGCGCTGACGACGACGAATTCCGTCCGCAGTTTCGCGTTGTGGGAACGGATTCCTTCTTCATTTGGACGCGCGAGACTAAACGAATGGAACGACGACGAATCTCGACGGCGCGGGCGAGCGGCGACGACGTGGTCTAACGACGTGTCGCATTAAAAGGCACACTGGCGGAGGCGCCCTTCTCTCCCCGCGTGCTGAGACGAAAAAATATTTTAACTGTCACGCCGGGATCGCGCGCTTCTCGCGCTCATTACACGTGCGAGCCACGTTCGCGTTCTAAACACGTGAGACGTGCCATCACGTAGCGTCTAGGAACGCTCGCCGGAATTGCAGAAGGCAAGGCAGAGCCCGTCTCGTGTAGTATTCGTTGCGCTTTGGTGGGCACGGAAAAGTGCCGCGGGAAAAAGAACGAGGACGAGGGCGAGGGCGAGGCCGAAGGTGAAGCCGACCGAGGGGTGAATGGCAAAGAGAGGCCACGGGCTTTAACGGCGAAAAGGCAGTTTCTCGCGGACGATAAACGGCAGGCGGAGGGCTGAAATCCCCGAGTCGAGAGCTTTAGGGAGGGCCAACGCCACTTTTGACCGGGCTTTGTAAAGACCCGCTGTTTCTCTCACTCGTGATTCGAAAGTAATGGCGCGCGATGCGATTTCTCGTATTTTCGTTGTTTTCCCCCCTCCCCCGCTTTGCTTACGTTTCAACATAAACGCCCGAAGGTCCGTTAATCCGAACATTGAGCGAAAGAATTATCTCGATTCCCGGAGGGTCTTTATCCTTCATCCCTATACAATTATCCAGAATGATGAATAAATTATGTTAACATAATTGTGTTTAGGAAACAATGACGCGAAATGATTAGCAATTTAACATTAATAATATCAGTTTACGCGGCAACGGCAGAGGATTACGCGGGCGATGCGCGGAAACAACTGAAATTCAATATTGATGATTAGTAATTAATTAATATAGATATAGTGCTCACAATAGTTGTGAAGAACATCGCAATATAGATTCGCGAGAGAAAAATTATAGTTATTTGAATCTCGGCGCTGTGGCCGTTGGTAGCTCTTCTTAATGCTCAAATCGACAATGCGGGCCGACGAAAACTCGCTTTCGCGAGCCCGTTATCGGTATAATTTTGCCAGCATGCGCGCGAGATACGTCCGCGGGATCTCCGCACGCGAATTAAAGCAGGGAATTAGCACAAAGGCGTCGCAAAACACAGCACTTCCGCGACCGTGGAAAAGGATCCCTTTAGGAAGCAACTGTACACACAAAGTTAACTGTCACGGGCAAGAGCGGCCCTCCTGAATATCCTCTCATCTATCATGACGTATTCGCGTTGAATGGTTAAAAGGCGAGGGAAGGGTTGGGATGGCGCGACGTAACGTGAGACCTACGAAGAATAGCGGAATATAAGCGGTACCCGGTTATACGGCCCCGTTTCTCGGCTTCGATCGGCTTTCGTACCTCACAAATCTCCGATATCTCTCTTTGACAGGCGATGTCTAAAATTGAAAAGCAGGCAGAAACAAATCGCTCCGTTTTTCCGACGCGGAGTCTCTCCCCGCTCTCTCCCTCTCTCCTCCCCACCTTATTTCGCGACGCCGCCGCGACGTTATGGATCGCTTCGCTGCAGTCAAAGCATTTTGACAATGCGAATCCTCCAAGCGTTTCGCGACGATCAAAGGGGATTCCCCGCGTCGTCGCGGTGAAGTATGGTAAAGTAATTTGCTAGATCGCGGGAATTGTAAATTACCAACGACACGCGAACTCGAAACCAACGGAGCTCGCTTTTGCGAATGGTCCGTCGAAAAATACATTTGTTCAAGCAGCAACGGTGAGAATTAAAGATTCAAAGATCGCTATACGTTTATATTTTATTTCGAGGAGTGCGAGCATGTGTGTTAGTTAGCACCCGACATTAAGATTTAAAATTTTCATTAAGTAGAACTCTTGTTATAAACTATATAGGGAAATTCGTCGTCTCTTCAAAATGAAACGGGAACTCAAATCAGAATTACGGAATTTTTATGTCGGGGTGCTAACTTCACATACGCGTGAAGCGTGAAGCACATGTGTTTTTACAAATGTGTGAAAAGACTAACGTAAAGGATGAGTCGCGAAAATCAAGAGCCAACGTAGAAAATGTTAACAAACTGCCATAGAAACTGCCCGCAAAATTGCAACAGCAGGTGATGCCCGGCGCGTAACTGGAACGTTCCGAAAGATTACGGGAAACATCGCAAGCAAGCGCGCGCGCGCGCGCGCGAGGAAAAGGTAACGCGATTTTTCTCCTACGACGGGAAAATGTACCGCTGCACCGCAAACTCGACGTTCCGTTGGGAAACGGTCTGGGGATGTTTGCAACGACACCTGCATTAGTGGGCACAAAGTGGCCGCGCTACTGATTACCGCCGTGAGAAAACATTCTCGCCCAGTCCTGATTGCGCGCAAATACCTTATCAAGCCGCGGACCGACCGACGGCAGATTAAAGAGAAAGATACACGCGTAGGAAGAAAAGCTTCCTCGTCCCCATGACATTTTTTTTGCCGCGCCTTCGAAAGTTCGCGAGAGAAAAAAATACGCGGGAATACGAGAGACCGCTAACTCCATCGCCCCGCAGCGGTATTTTCGCGAAAACTTTGCGCCCTAAAAAAAACTGCGGACTACGTTTTTTATTTACCGCCTGGATAAAATCCTGATTTTTTACGTTACTGTGTTATGATTTTATTTAAAGTATCGCATGGCCACGGCCACATTATGCAAATTTGTTACATCGATTTTTCTTAAAAAGAAATTAGAGAGATAATACAATTTTAAGGTTCAACAATTTACACTTTCACGTTTATATCGTGTATGTTGACACGTGTGGAACTTACTATATTTTTGCGATATCGTAATTACGTTCAAATTAGTTTCAAATTAAATTACGATAACGGCAAAACTGGCACGGTTATAGTACAAGGGTCGCTTTTCTGAGAAATCGCTTGACTAAAATTCTGTTTCATAAAAGTTTCCCGAGCTTCGGCTAATTCCGCTAATTATTGCCGGCTACAGAATGACGTGACGTAGAGTGATTAATGGCGTGTACCAGCGGCGGTGTAACAGATCCAATCTCATAAAGCGACGTTTATGTCTTACGAGGGCGAGTATATTACCGTGTACAACCTATTTGGTCTACCAAACCGTACCAATATAGAGGAAAATTATGCGAAAAATTATACGTTATTAAATTTCGCCATGTACTAAAGTTCGAAACTTCTCACCCGTGAAGTCTGGGAGAGGTTACAACGAATACGAGGGCAACGAATAATTATAGGATGTAATTAATAAGAAGATGTACATAGGAAGGTATTATTAGAGTGGGGGATTTTATTCACTTTGATCCATTTTAGACAGTCTTCGCCTGAGAAGGGTACAAGGGAGTAAATACTATAATACGCATGCCACGGCTTCGAATTACCTTGCATCGCTAATTGAGCATTCCCGATGCACAGAGGGGGCACCTCCGAGTTCTCGAGGCTGACTGACAGCTTTATCCATCTCCCGCACTTAAGCGGATCATGCGATATCCATCCATATGAGCGTTTCAATAAGGTGAGTGATCTCAAGATTACGACCACTACTCGTGTTTCCGCAGCTTTCGGTGACGTCACGAGCCCAGCCGCGATAAGCTGCCCTAGCGGGACAAACGACGACCGTCGATTTAACGACGGATTCTTGATCTAAGCCTATCCTTATCTTTTTGGAACTTTATCTCTAAATATATATATTATCTTTGTCCGAATATAAACGTTACGAATTTCGATGTCCCCTTCATCGCGCTTTCTAAAAAAATATAAACTATATCAACAAGAGTATGTCTCTTTGACGTCAAAAATAATCTCGAGGCAAAAAGCGATGTAATTTTTAATTTTACGTTATATAAAAACACGTGCTAGACATAATGACATCTTGCTCTACAACGCAAACTACACGCGTGTGCACGACAATAAAGGGTCCGTCCCACTTTGCCAGCCAATGGCGATGCAATCGGAAATCTCGTGCATCCGGGGGCAGACGGATTCATTTGAAACGACGGCGCGCAAAAAGCGGCGGATCTAAAGGCACATTGTGCTTTCTAACTCGACCCCCTAATCGCCGTCCTTTCGTACACGCGGCTTTGATTAAACGAATGACGGGTTACGCGACTTGTCACAAAGCGATTTCAAGAAAAAGAGGCAAAGGGAGATGAGATCGCAACGGATCGAGACTTTCATGACAGTACACGCTGTAAAACTCCCGGCATATATATTTTATTGACAGATATGTCAAACCAATGTGTAGAAAAATCAAGATTGTTTTAATATCGAGAAGTCAGTCGGTTATTGAATTCAAATATTTAGGCTGACGTTTAGGACTTCAAGAATAATAAGCAAATAAAAAATCTTACAATTTTTAATTTAAATAATAAATAAAATTCTGTTGTTCGTGAATTATCTCCAGATCATGCTTTAATTTTAGACTTAATTACCGAAGTATTTAATCTTTCAGCTTACAACGCATAGCATTCTTATCCGATTATGATATTTTGTAACAAGAAAATGTTACATACAATGTGGAATTACACTGAATAAATTAAGCATGTATAAAGTTTCTAGGGACGTACATACAACGAGCGCTAAAAAATCATTGCCAGGTATAAAATCACGTCACGCCAGGTTGTATTCCGCCGAGAAAGTCGGACGCTCTATAGTCGAATCACCTCATCGCTCAATGTAACACGCGCGTAAAAGAACTTTTATCGATGGAATGCATAAGGGTTTATATTGGGGTTCGCGCGTGGAAAATTAACATCGCCGGCGATTCCGCGTGTGTTGCCGTGTTGGAAGAGTTAACATCAAATATTGCGACCGCACACATAAAAACGATGGGCGCGCGGGGCGCGCGAGCCACACACACGGACAGCGGGATGTATCTATATCGAATATTAAGATTTCCATCGGCGATAAATCACTTATAACGCGCGCGTATACTCCCGCGGCGCGTATTCCCGGCGCGGCGGAATTTATGAATGTAAAAACATCGCGGAAATACTGTCGTGACCGCGAGAAACCCGGGCGTTTACATCCACAGAGATCGCCGCGGCCGCGTGTCGGTGAAAAAGCGAACGGTGTGTTTCCATCTCCGCGAGCTTCCGTGCTCGCGATCTAATCGTTCCCGGTCAGAAAGCCGCAAATCGTCCGCAAATTAACGGAGAGGAAAATAAAATTAAAAAAAACAAAGAAAACAGGAATCGGAAGGAGAAACGTTAAATCCCAAATATAGCGCAACGCCGGCGGCGAAGGCCAGCCCCCAGCGCCGGGTGTACGCGCGCGCGAGAGAGTTAAACGCGTCCACGAAGATCGTATCTTCGAGAGCGACTCGCAACCGGCTTGTACAACCGGCTTCTCTTCTTCGTTTCCTCGTCTTCCTCGCCCGGGATTCTACTTTATACGAAGGTGTACATTTCGCGCAATATATACGTATCGCGTATACGATACCTATATACGTCTAAGCCTTTACGAAGCAATGCATATTAATATAGTTCTATTCGCGGTGTGTTCATGCTCGTAATGCATACATTCGCATAAACACGCATTCCACAAATTTATTGCGCATACACGCATTCCACGCCCTTTAAAATTTGCAAAATTTTCAATTATACGATCCTCGAACAATTCGTAATATGCTTTCATTAAATTTAGAATTCAAAACGGCATGCTGAACGACTATGTAACTTTGTAACACAATCTTTCTTCCCCCTCCCCACCCCTCCTTCGCTTTGCTTAATACTCCCTCATTTAATCTCAGACGAAGAAGAAACTTCTTCTCTATCGGTGTAAGTTTGACCGTAGGCGTAATTCGATTAATCGTAACTGTGTCTCGGCGGCGCCATTGAATGCCACCGGTGGTGGAAGCGAGCAACAGATTCTAGGGCACTTCTCTCGTCGCCGCGACTGTATTTTTCCCAAGTGCACGCTCGCACAGCAGGAAAGTATGACGCGGCGCAACCACACGAGTGGCATGGAGACAACGTGCCATGTGCACACGTGCACTCACGCACACACGTGGCGGGCGTAGCAAGGAAAGGGAGGGGAGGGAAGGAGGAGGGGAGGAGAGGAAAGCAAACGTACACTCGCATCGAGGTGCATGTAGTCGTCCGTTGTCCAGCAATACCTACTGCTCCGATGCGGGCAGCGTCGCCGAGAGTATCTGTCAGCTTATAGTCCCACTTAGCCATTCTCCCCGGAGTGACTGTTATTCGTGTACGAGTACTACACGACTCGCGGCGGATCCGCTCGCTGACCTTCCATTTTCACACACACACACACACACACACATACGTTACACGGCGCGGGCGAGCGGAATGCCCGCCGCGCGCACTCGCGCGCGGCTATTACCGCGCGTCGAGTGTCGGCAAACGAAAGATGAGTTCCGCGGTGTCGGATACACAAAAGGAAGCGGCATAAGATGTCCTCTCCCAAAGAGGAATTGAATCGTATCCGGAGCAGTGTCGCGCGGTGTATAACGCTGAACTCTGAAACGCCGCTTCTCGCCCTCTCCTCGGAAAATAACATTCGACGTCAACGCATTTCGAGGGAAAGCAGGAGGGAGAGTATAAGAGAGAGAAACGACTTCCCTTTATACAACCTACCAGTATTTATCAAAACCGTGCAGCAACGTCACGGCGTGCCGTCTACGCGAATTACTCTCCATTTCCTTCGTCATTCACGGGGTGAGGAGGGAGGTGCTTTTATACTCGGACATTAAGTATCTCCGAGTATAATTAATCATATTTCCCCGCCGTCATTCACCCGTCGAGGTCACGATTACGAGGCCTATTTCCTTTCACGAAAGGCTCCGCCGACTGAATTTCTCACTGCCGGCGGGTGAGCGAAAACGGAAGGCAAGGAAAATCCGCGGAGACGAGCGATATTCGAGATTGTATCAGGGGAGAGATAGTCTCGCCGGTCTCGCGTCGTAGCCGGAGGGGGGGAAAAGCATACGCGCCTGGTGTTGGAGCCACGATTGCAGTACGACCGAGCAAGCGACTGAGCAACCAACCGACCGGTAGTCGACCCGTGTGTAATCCAGTTACACCGCTTCAGGACCAGTTTTTCCAACTTTGATTATAAGAGGTCACCGTATACACGAATGCGCGAGATTTCTAGCGCGACGCACGTACACGTCGCTCCCGGGTGAGCGAAACACGCGAACAGAACGACGTACACGGGGAGGTGTACCACGTTTTATCCACCTGTCGCTTTCCGCGGAATTAATTCGCGAAATTCGCCTAATGAAACCCGCTTCGAGAAGTTCAGATCTCGAAGCGCGACACCAGATTCAATCCTGTTCCTGATGTGAATGAATCGTTAGGGGGGGGGGGGGCAAACGCCAAGTGCGATTTTACCGTCGACGCTCGCGTATAAAAAGCGCGATACAGACTGTGCTCAATTTGAATTTATAATTTGACTTTTTTAAAGCTGTAAGTTTTTAAAGTTATAACCGTGTAATTTCTACTGCCGCGCCGAGAATAATAAATTCCGCGGGAATATTGAAAGACCGATATTTACGCAAATTAAACTTTAGCGCCGGATATTAATGTATGGCGCTTGTTTGCATCGTTAAAGTGCACAAATCTCAGCTTTATGAATAGACGCACATCCGTATATTATTGCAGCCAGTAAAAAGTATAAGTGCCGTGGTTTATTGTCATGTATACGGTGCGGAAAATATAGGGGTAAGTACGACTCGCGACATCGCCATAAAATTATATTGTTTATGGCCCTAGATGTTCCTCGGAACGGCGTGTTCCGTGTGTCCCGTGAAAACAATACAAATTTAAGATAATGTATACGTATTCGCGGCGAGACATAAAGACTTTATCGAATATAATTGTACGAACAAATTCGATACTCTTATATTAGATTAGACAGTTTTTAATGTATATAACATGTAAAAATTTAATCGTTATGTTTATCTCAAATTAAATTAAATCTTTAATATTGTCACAATATGTATCCCGATTAAATTATAGCGTAAAACTCGTAGCAGAAATTGATATAAATATGACGTAATAACCGCAACGCAAGACGGTTTTCTACTCGGGAAGAGAAGAGAGAAGGTAAAACTTCCGCGCCTGCGAGATTTAAGATCGGCAGGTGAAGTAACGAGTAACGAGTTTTTCGATTTTAGTTAGAGCCGAACCAGCTCTGAGTTTTCGTTTAAAAGCTACTCCGTAAAAAAGACAAAATAAGACGTCTAAAACAACGTGCCTTCCTTCTTTCGCGCGAACTTTTAAATTCCTAGTTACGGTATGTCCGGCGAAGAGGTTCAAGCCTCTCTTCTTCGACGTTACTTACATTTTAGTTGTCTTTCGCACAGTCTCCTGCGCTCGAATCTTTTCTGTCTTCATCCTTCCCCCCCTCCCCCTTTTCCCTCTCTCATGCCTCAAACTCTCGTCGAGCTTTGTAAGTGTAAAAACGAGCATTTCATGACACGGCGAATCGCGCGAAGATCCGGTCTTGCTTTGCCATGACGTAGGTATACCCGTGTCTGTTGTCTTACGCATCTAGTGATAGGACACATGCGCCAAGATGACTCTCCGCCGTCGTCACGACAGCAGCGAGGTAGCAGCTGCCGGGCTTTAATAACGTTGACATCGCGTTTGCGTCTCGCTGTCGAATGCGCGCAACCTTCAACGATATTAACACGGAGAGAGAGAGAGAGCGGAATTCTGATTGACTGCCGCAAGGGGCCGATCGACGAGGCGTATAATCCTGTGATTTAATCGTTGCTTAAGTCGCAGAATTAGCAGCAGCGACACACGCGGATTCCGAGGTCAAAATACCGGCGGAAATACCCGCCCCGAATTTTGTCCCCGAACAGCACAGCACAGGTCTCCATTGTTTCAATGTGCTTCCGACATATTTCTTAGGAAAGTCGTCTTTTATAATTTAATGATACGGCAAAAGAATTTAGCGAACTTTTCGGTCGAGCACCATCCGCGTTCCGATCGTCGAACTTGGCGAGTGCCCCTCGCAAGGTAGAAACTTAATACCAATCGAAAGGCAGGCACACGAGGGCGGCCGAGCGTGGTGAAAATAGAGTCCACTCGAGATCTGTTCTGAAATTTCAAGAGGCCGTTCGAAGTTGCGCTTGTCGATGCGCTTGTTACGAAGATTCTTTCCTTCTCCACCGTGTATCTGGCCGTTACGTACGCTGACTTGCTGCGAGAAATTCATTTTCGGTACTCAAGTCGATCCTCTTTATATCCTCCTCTCGCTATCACTTCTCGATTGCGCTGTGCAATATTCTTTATCTTTTTATCTCTCTCTCTCTCTCGCACCCCTTGTGTCGTGGCTGTAGATGAGTATAGATCCCAAGACCAAGTTATACGTAGTTCGCCGCGCGCGCACAGCATCTTCATAAGCGTGCGAAGTTTACTCCGGATAGACATTGCGGGGCTAAATATAACCGTCGATATCCCATTCAGACGCGCGGCAAAAAAGATGAATGGAAACGAGCGCTGCTTGATGACGGCTCTCCGCCAATCTCCACGTAATATGCGGGGCGAAACGGCCAGAAATTATGGATGCGTCAGATAGCATCTTTACTCGCGCGCTGTACATGCTACGGGTCGGTCGTCAGCATCGCGAAGCTCGGAATGTGGAATGAAACGAGCGTGTACGGACGAAAGTAACGCAAGATCGATGGGGGGTTCAACCCGGTTTCGCGGACGGCGACGGCGGCAGCGGCGGCACCGTTCTCGAAGAAAGAAAGCGCAAGGAATGCGTCAGACGGACACGCACGCGAAAATCGTTTCCTCGAGGCAGTAACGTGTAAGCAATCGGTAAACGCGAGCAAAATACACGTTTCGTCGCTAGTGGAGCGCGAAGCGGGCCGATTCCGTATGCTTTTGTTCGCGACTTCCGCGTACGGCGGGAAGAGGAGAACGGGGCAAAAAGAAAAAAAAAGAAAGGACGATGAAAAGGAGAGAAGAGAACCACAACACGGCGGATCTCGCATAAACGGAACGCGGATATTTATTTTTACGACGATTTTATCTCCACTCGACTGCGTCACGCCGCGCCGGTGGCCCCTATTTAGAATTAGTCGAACGGAAGCGCGGTGTGACGCAACGCGACAGACATCGTCTCGCGGTGAAACGAACGGTATCGCCGCGCGCGGTTTCCGGTACGTCTCGATACGCCGCCGAGATGAGGTCATAAGCGTTCCGTTCCCACAGTGGCGCTTATAATTCGGGCAGAGCGTGGACGTACTAAGCGGAAATATTACGAAGTAACGATTTATAATGTAACGAATTTGTGAGATAGATTCGTCACAAAATTCGAAAACTGACAGGCGCGACAATGCGATCGTTTAATCAAACGATCTCTTCTCGTTGACGCTTTCAAAGGAATGCGAAGAAGCAATGGATCCCGTCTTATTATTATTACATATATATATATATATATATATATATATATATAAATATTGCGACTGATGTCTCGAGAACAAGTATTGTAAACGACTCGAGTTATAAAATAGAATTAATACGCGAGAAAAATAACGAAATGTACAGTTGACATTATAATGAATGTCACAATGAATAAAGATAATGAATATAAGGATGAATCTTTTACTATTGAATTCTCGAGAATCTTCATTCTCCGGTACATTCCTTGAAGAGTTCCTTTTATTATTATAAAATGCAAAATGGAACAAAAGTTTGTGCAATTTCTCTCTTTCAACAAGTTCCACTCTCCGCCTGCCTCCTCCTCTTCCTGCCCCCCTTTTTTTTCCTCCTTTGGCGAGAGCAAACGGCCGAGCCTTGCCTCGCATTCAGGCAGAGAAATATTCCGTCTGTATCTTGTAATTAAAACGTCGCGATCGAAAAACTATTTACGCGCTGCATCCGGATTCCAAAGGGGTACTAGCGAAGAACGTTAAATTAAACGTGGCATGATGTACCATAAGTTGCTAATTCAAGCACTGGCAGACGAGAGAGAGTCGGGAAAGGCAATTTCGCTTCTCTCCCGTGTCCCGCAGTAGTCGCAGGTAATTAGAACTGCGAACGCAAGAGTGCATATTGCATGCAGACGCGCATTGCGACGATGTTACAGCCGAACTTCCTGACGATGGGAATTCGACGAGAAACGTCAGCGTCTTCGCCATTTTAATTTCCGTGACGGCAAAGGGTGAAAGATACCACACGTCCGATAATACGATTTTTAGACAGAATACTGACGATAATATCATCGGCCCATTCGCGAAATGCAAATATCTCAATTAATTCTGTGTCGGAAGAACGCGAGGCGGTTAAATAAGTTAAAGCGAATAAAGAAAAAAATTCACGAAAAAAAGTCCACGAACAGTCGAAACGTGCATGGGCGACCGACTCATTTGCAGCAATTTACAATTTTTTTTCCCCCCGATTATCGTCACTGAAGATCTCACGTAACGGCAGTAAGTAATTCTCTTCCTCTCTCGCCTGAGTTATCTCGACGTGTAAATAAAAGTGGAATACGGGTGGAAGAACGGGTAGAAAAACGATAAAATTCTCGACGCACAGCACGCGCGTGCTCGCAACTATACGGCAACCAAAACTGGCTATAACTACCGTCTTTGCGTTCCCTATAAATTCACTTTTGCGAAAAACAGCGAAATTTGCACGTACGACTGCGCGAAAATTCACTACATTTTATTGCTATCGTTGCTTTTATATCTCGACCCGATATATTCGCTTCCCCAGTGAATCATGCAATGTGTATGTTTTATGCACCGTTCACGATTTCGGTGGAGCTAATCAAAATAAATGATGTCCAGTGCTTTGTGCAATTTGGTCAATGGTATCATTTGCATCGTGGTAGATCATTTTTCCGCTTCCCTCCATTACGCCGTGTCAACATATCTTCCTATGAGACACGCATTAAAATATCTCGGCTAATGAATAAATTTCCACGTCGAGATATATATACCTGATTAATTATGAAGCCAATTAAAGCTGAATTTGTCTCAGAACTTTAACAGTAATTTATGATTCAGAGTTGGGTAAAAATGAGTGCAATTTAGTGATAATATTAGTTCACATAGTCGTATTCAATCGTACATATTTTAAAAAATAATAAAGAACATGCAAAAAGATATATATAAAAGCGATTCTAATTTAGTATTTTTAGAAATTTATTGAATGAGAGATTAAAATTACACGCAAGTACACTTTCACAGACCGAAAGAAGAAATGTAATGCGAAACGTCCAATTTTTTGCGACATGCCTCTTTGTCGTTTAGCTCCTTTGGTCTAACGACGAACGAGGCAATTTCACGTTTTTGCATAGAAAACACGATCTTGTCGTCTCCGGTCTCATAGGTACGCTAATGAAGACTAACGACGGGCGTTAAAGCATCGATTCTCTATTCCACGTTGATAACCAATTTACATCGAGCACAGCGAGTATACATCTAAATCGCGGTCATAAAACCATCATAATGATGCTGCGACAAATGATTAAATGCCATTATTATAACATTTAATCCTTATTTTCGTGATTAATACATTATGTGTTCTCATTATCTCTCGGGTGTATTTTTTTTATAAAACATAGTTCGTAAAAATCGAGTAAACGTTGGATAAACTTGACGACGTGCGATGCTCATCGATGATCATCAGCAGCCAAGATATTTCACCGATTGCGCGTCAAAAGCGGATCTAAGGATAATGTACTTATAAACCGGCCGCGCGGCGGCGCGTGCTCAGAAAATCTGTATGTAAATCACCCCTCTGTCCACGCGTGTCACCGGCTTCGTCCATCATGGAACGACTGACAGTCGGCGGCGGGGCGGCGATTTTCGAATGCAAATGTATTTCGGCCGCAATCGGACGGACGTCAGCGTCGCTTTCGGACAGTCATTTCTGACGGACGGTCGCTGGTTTCTAAACTCCGCGCTACGACCGCTAAATCCAGCCAATTAGAACGGATTCGACGATAATGGTTGCGACATGAATTACTACCGCATTACGGTAGTAACCGAAGGCACCTCCTAATGTATCGCGCGTTGAAATCATCTCCGTCGATTTATCGTTCGGGCGCGCATTAGTATACGCAGCCATCGCCGTGCGTTTCGTTTATACATTCCCGGGATTTTCAGAAATATATCGATAAAACAACCGGGAGAGAGATAGAGATAGAGAGAGAGAGAGGAAGGGAGAACGTAATACATCCGTGGTGACATTAAAACACGCGGTGATTGCCGGTTCGCTCGCTGTAAATTTTCACGGCGGGGGGATCAACGCGGTTAACTGAATAAACTAGATGCGGTGCACCGAGTAGTTAATCGCTAACTCGACGTAAACGCGAAGTTTCAGTTACGCTTTTCTCGCGTTGATTATCCGCTTTGGTTATTACATCATGGATACTCGCGCGCTACGAACGCGAAACGAACGTTTTACGCGCCGATTTATCACATCGCCATCGGATAGGTATATATAACGTACGGAATGCGAATGCGATTTATCCGGGCTTTAACGGACCTCTTTCGTTGCATATGTTTATGCGTTACGCTTCATTAAACGTCTGATGAAACGTAACGCCTTTGGTATTTAAAGCGATACGTGAAGCTTCTTCGACGACTGCAATCAGATACCTAGAAAACAGAATGGCGAAGTGTCGTTTGCGCAAATATATCACGAAGCAAAACTATCGTGGTTTAGCGTGGTCGTCGATGAATTACAAAACATTTAATAAATAAAATGTAGAGGCTAAAGAAATTTTTTTAAAGATAAACTTACACTTTAATTGAATTATCCTTCTCGTCCCAGTTTATTTTATATAAATAGGAATAAGTAAAATGGATTATACGCGAATGACTTTCTATCATTTGAGAGAAAAATGTTTTGCAGAGATGCTTCTCCAGGATAATTACATAATAAACGGGGATCTCGAGATGCGCAGCTACGTCACTGTCCGATTCAACGTAGTCACGAGAGCACGTTACACGTCGCAGACTGAATCACTTGAGAGAACCTCTCTCCCCCTTCCTCTTCCCGTCTGGTTTTCCTCGTCTACCAAAGGTAGCTTAGAAGCCATCCTGGTGACACTCGAAGCAAGAAAGGTAGAGGGAGACGGGGACAGAAGCGGAGATAGCGGGACGAATGGAGCAAAAAAAAACAAAGATAAATATTTCATGCTACGACCTGAAGCACCCAACTAAATTCTCGACAATCGGAGGCCTTGACTTGCCCTTTTTTCCACTGTTTGCTTGGTGCTTCAAGCCCCCGCCGCGAAAACTTGCCGAGCTACTTTTGGTCCATTTTTAGTTTCTTCGCGCACAGGTGCCCGTTCCGGAATGACGGCAGGAAAGGAGAAGAAGAAAAAAAAATCCGTTCTCTGCCTGCCCTTTTTTTCTTTCTTATTTTCCCGCCAAGTTCTCGCTCGAGTACTTTGTTTTCCCCGCGAGCGAGCTCCGCACGGAGCTCGCTCGCCCGTCGCGTCATTCGGGACGTCGGACAACCAAACTCGCTGTAATTGAAAGAGATAGCGCGATCTATCTTCCTCGTAAAAAAAAATCAATCTTAACGACCCCGAGGAGAGTGTGCGTTTCCTCGGGACAGTGGGAACCCGGCCTTATAAATCATTCGCGCGCCCGTAACGTTCTTCCGCCCGTAGGTAAATTCTATTACGGCTTTGCCGGCCGGGGAGAGAGAGAGAGAGAGAGAGAGAGAGAGAGAGAGAGAGATCTCGTAAACTTTTGCCGCGTATAAAATTTGACGGATGCCATTTTTCCCCATCGCGCATTACCCCGCGCGAGCGCGCGAGATGGGCGCGGCAAAGTTCCCTCGTACGTTCCGCCGAAAGGCATGTTTACCGTATACACATACCGCGCAAGGTATAACGCGCCCGGTCGCGTATTTCCGCGGATACTCCGCAGGTATTTCCCGGCCGCGGGGGAATCGATACGAGATCCCCTAACGCGAGCGAGACAATTTTTATTTTTCTGTTACGCGGTCGAAGGGGAACGGAAGAAGGGAGACAGAGAGAAAAAAATGTGGACGCGATGTTGACACGACGCCGCCAGCAACGTACCTCTCTGTGTCACCAGTAGATACGCTATCGATATCTCGGCTTATCTGCGGAGATTACGGGGAATCGAAGGCGAGGGACAAAGCCGTTAACGCGCCGCGTTTTGAGAACGGCTGGTGAACAGATATTGGAATAGGTATAGGATCTCGTTCGTGGGGTTTTGCGTCGACTCGAGGCGGCCCTGCGGTCGAGAAGTCTATCGTTCCGCAACTTATACGTTCTGCAACAGCGTTTCTCAACGCAAACCGGCTTCGTGTTCATATACTTAACATATACAAGAGAGAAATACCCGTAATATATCTTTATATATAAAAGCCTAAAATCTTTTATTGTTAGTATATTTAAAACTAAAAATATATATAGCCATTTGTCCGTTTTACTGATAGAATTACTGCGTTCGATAACGCTGCTATAAAAAATAAATCAAATTAAATCAGAATTTTATAAAAATTTTATTTAACGGTTAACGAACTAAAGTAGCTAAATGTGGCTAGTGGGATAAAAATGCACCAAAGTAGCTAACGTAAAAAGAGCTTAATTTGATATATTTATATATAAGAAAGTACATTTTAAATAAAGATAAAAGCATTTTTCTCCTCTTCGATAAAAATCTTTTACAATCAACAAGAATAGTATAATCACGATAATTTTACTCGCCTAAAATATACGATACGTAATTCAAACCGTAACTGTTGGATCGCGTAAAAAAATAACGCCCGTACTCAGTTGCACTATCACACCGGCAGGGGGAAGAGAGGGGACGAGATATATCGCGAGTACTGTAATACGTGACATTAATTTCACAATCCCACGATGTCAAGAGTAAAGCGTCGGTCTTTCTGGTGGGACGAGTATTTAAGCCACTCGTGGCGCACGCGCGAAAAGCTACAGCTCCATTTGCAAGAGTGTACGGTGCCGGTTTTTGCGCGTGCACATCGCGTACGTTTCGTCCCCAAGATTAAATACACTCGTACACCAAGACTCGTTAATGAAAAGCTGCATACAACCACCCGCGTAAGCCGCCGACGACCGGTGGTTGGCCGGTATATACGATTTTTGTTCGCAAAACGAGCGCGTAAAGTTCGGACGAAGGGTCCATAATTTCTAAGCTAACACTTTGTATGAAGTCGTATTTGAAGTGACTGAATCAGGACTGCATTCATGATCCATCGTCACACAGCGAACGTTACGTATTACGCGCCGGTCGCACCGCATCAGTTACATCTCTACTTTTGAATCTAATTAAATCCTCTCTCTCTCTCTCTCTCTCTCTCTCTCTCTCTCTCTCTCTCTTTCCCCGCGTTATGGAAGATGGGACTTAAAACAAGACGACCAATCGCTGAGTCGGACTTTTATTGGCTGTTTCTTCAACAGAGGATCCTCAAGAGAACCTCTGTCTCGCCGGTACGGCCGTTGAGAAACACTGTCTTACACACGCTGCACCTACAACAAACGGCCGGCGACCCCAGGCGCTCTTTGTCCTCTCGACTTCTCTTCGCCCCTCCCTCGCCGTACCGACCGTCAGCCTCTCTTTTCTGCCTTTGTCCCGTCTCACTCACTCTCACTATTTCTTCCAACCATCGTGCGCGCCAGTACCTTCGGCTCGTTCGACGGAACGGGCCGAGATTCTCGACTAAAAACGCATTCAGATCGACTATTTTGGTAAAAAGCGACACGTCGCTCTCTCTTACCGTGAATTCTTCAACATTGGGAAACCGGGAACGATAATTTCGGTTATTTCCTATTTTAGATCGTTCTTCTGTCTATCTTCAAATGTAATTTCAGCACAGGTTATTCTCGTCCGGTAATTATTTTTATGAATAAATCAAAGGATTTATTTAAAAAAAAAGGAAAAGAATCTTGGAAAAAAATCTATACCTAAAAAATCCCTGATTTTTCCAGGTAAAAAAAAAATTTCTTGAGACGTCCAGATTTTCCAAAGATTTCTTGACACGATACACACCGACTATGTACTATATATATATATATATGTATATATATATATATATATATATAACTATCTTTTTAACATTAAAAGATTACGCAACGCTGCAAATCCGATGTGTGATCAAGGTATTTAATTTCTTCGATACCTAAACTACGCGCTCCATGTATATCTCATTACGAGGGAAGTGCATTAAGAGCCTAAGGGAAACACAAATGATATTCTCTCCATCCCCAATGTTCGTCTCTGGAAATGTAGGTACAGAGAGATCTGCTACAGATAAGAGGAATATATTCTGGAAAGTCAATTCGCGCATACGGGAGGGCAACTGCGAGGGGCAGTTAATAACGCAGTCCTGCGCGGCCCCGCAGTTGACCGGGACGAATAGGACGGACGTACAGCGGATACGGTTACAGTGCTTAATTGAATTTTCGGACTGGCCGTTCGGTGATTTTAGTTAACTACCTGAAACTAAAATACCAACCGCGAACAAGACGCGGATTTATGTTACGTATACTGTGTTACAACCGCCAGGACGGAGCGGCGACGGAGTCCTCCCCTCCACTTGGGTGGTGGCGGGGACTATCGATGATTCAACGCGAGACATGACTAACCATCTTGCGCCGTTTCATCCAGCAAAGAGGCGCACGCTCGGGAAAACCATTAAATTCGCAGAATATTTCGCGAACAATCGCGGCTTTCGGTTCCCGGAGAGATCCCTCCCCGGGTCCTCTCACACCACTCAACCGCTCCTCTCATTCCCGGGCCGGGCAATTAAATCAGCATATCCGCGCATTACGCCCGGGCTGAGGTCCTGCAAGGAATCTTAAGCTGCTAATCCGCGGACGTATTTAAACCGGAGAGAAACGGTGCGATTTAGAGCGGCTGTCGCGCCTCGTCGTCGAGCGAGCATCTATATAGCAAGGCGAGCGCGCGTGCCCGCGCAGAATTTCGCAACGCTCGAATTTCCACGACCGCGCGATCGTGCAGAAAAGTAATCGACGTTATATAGAACGCCGCAGAAATTTCCCCGCGCTTGCCGGCTGACGTCGCACCGCCATCGCATCGGGATTAATGTGGCGTAGTAATAACGTCGAAAGAGAGATTAAACTTCTCACTCCCCCGATTCGCGTTTCGATGAATAAAAGTTGACTCGCGCACACCCTAATGAATCTACAACGAAGCAGCGTCGGCGAATCATAATCTTTAACCCGTGGTGTGCAATTAAAAATAGAGAACCGCGAACGCTAAATCCCATTGAAATTAGAATAACGACTTATTTACATCGTCGATCTGAAATCGCAGTAAATCGTGCCGGTTTCAATTACCCCTCGGAACAAAGGTGACAGATACGAATACCATTCTCGGCGCGCGTATCCATCTTCGCGGGAATCTACGCGGCACCATTTTCGAGGCCGGCCCCGAACTTCTAACCGCGCGATTTCTATATGTTCCCGGGATTCACGGAGTAAGCGACTTTGGGGCGACCTAAAATATGGCCGAGAGTCCCCGTGAGATCGGTCGAAAAGTACACGCCGCCCTCCCTTCCTCTTCCGGCCGACACGCAGTCCGGCTCGGGCGACCGTGGCTAACGTAATTCTCGAATCGGCCGAGCGTTTTCCCGCTGTTTGCATAATCCCCCGCTGGATTGTACACTTGTTTACGTCCCTCACATACCGACATTCGCAATCTCCAACTGGCTCGTAACGGAGTAAGGACAGCGATAGCGATGCACGAAGGAATCTCGTAAGAGTTTTCCCATGATATCGCACTTTTTAAAATATCGCACATCTCACAAAATAAAGATGTCACAAATAAAAAAAAAGAGACCAGTTCTATTTTATATCAACAATTTTTATCAAAAATATAAAGAAATACGTTAAAAATACAGTGACTCTGAAACTGATAGTACAATCAAAAAAGAGTAGTGATTTTCAACAAAAAATAAGTCAAAAATGAAAGTAACACAACGCTGTTTGAATCATTTTGTTTAAAAAAAAATTTAATTCATATTTTAAACTTGTTTTCTTCATGAAAAATTATTTCCTTTTCAGTTATGCCATTTTGTTTAAAAACTTTAATTTATACTTTGAACTTGTATTCTTTATGAAAAATTACTCCCTTTCCAGTTGTACCATTTTTGTATTATAAATTATTCGTTTGTACCTCAAATACATAATTTGTTCTTATGCGCAAACACGCGTATCACATATGCTTGCTTTGTAATTTCAACGCGAAAAGCATTCCTTTGTACTTATATTTTTATCCATTTTTTTTTACGAAAAACAACATCTCCGTCGGTTCGGGACGATACATTTTTACATTGCCTATACTCGACGCACCGATGTCCTGAATACGAATCAATGGAACTCATTGGCATCATTGTTAGAGCGGAAGAACGCGTAGGGATATTCGAATAAAAATGCAGCGACGTGCTTTCGAACAAAACTCAGGGGGGACGAGATAGAATCCGAGCTTCGAGGGAAGCTTGGAAATTACCTGGCACTGCTTAAAAACACGTCGGTTTCTTGGGGATTCTCATGCAAAATAGCGTCCGCGCCCGATTGGCTGAATGAAGACGTTCGCAGATGGACCTCTCGCGTCAATTAATACCAATGAAAGTAATACGGCAGCCCAGACGGGCATGGATCGCGGCGACCGGTCGTTCGCAGGGCTGCGCGTGCGAACGAATATGATCCCGCATGTATCACTTTCAATTCGCCCGTCGAGCGTAATAAATACGGAGCCGATAATTTTTCAAGCGTGGCAGCAACGGCGTGCCATTCTCCCGATAAAAATGAAATAGGAACAATTGATGCCGGCGGAATTGACGGTAATCGTCTTGCGGACCAGCCGAACAACTTCAGCTGATCCGCCCGGATAGCCCACTCTGTTCTCAGCGTTAATTTTACAGTCCGATACAACGCGTTGTACACGATAAGCTACAATCTGCTCTGATATACATTCTACGTTACGCTCCGATATAGCAGAAAATTGTCGGCGAAATGTATGCGTGTGGTTAAACGATATATATGGCGTCCCACATCTATCGCAAATCGCCTTTTCTCGACCAATCCTCCTCTTTAATAAAGGATCGATTTTCCCTTACGAAGAATATCGAAGAACCAGCACATGCAGCTTCTTCAATTCTATTAAAAGAAACAAAAAAGTTTCCAACTTCCAGTAAGATCTTATTTCTCGTTTAATTTCAAATTGTTCTGTAAGAGATTTGTCATATAAGAATTAATTGCAATAACGTTTAACGTTGAAAAATGAAGAATACCGACAAATGTGATAATCTCCCTCGATACTTTCGATGAAGAAGAATGGACTGCAGATTGAGTAAGGAATCCGCGCGGATGAAAGATGATACGAAGGGCCGTGTATATTATACGCTTTATATTTTCCGGTTGGGTGCCGCGGCAAATCGGAGTCGCGCATATGAAGACAAAGACGACCGGAATACCTTTCAAGGATTACAATGTGAACACAACCGGCATCCTCTCCCTCCTGCCCCCATTTTCTCTCTCTCTCTCTCTCTCTCTCTCTCTCTCTCTCTCTCTCTCTCTCTCTCTCATCTTCTCCCAGGGGGTAATAATGCCGCAATACAGCACCGGAGACCTGGGGTCGCGAAAATCCCTCCTCGTCACTACTCTTCGCCCGCGCGCGGCCGCCACCGAATCGTTTACGATGCTTTCCGGCAATTTCGGCGAAAGAAAAGCAGTTTCGTCCTCCCCAGCCTTTACGCGACCCCAGCACGTCCTAACTTTTATCCAATTACCAATTTTTGCCAATCGCCAAAAATTTCCGCCCGGGAGATACACGCGCGTTGCGCGCGTGACGATCCAAATCGGACGCCGCTGTCCGAATCAGCGCGGACTGCGGTAACTCGCGGTACGTACAGAGATCGATAACGTTCGCAACTCTCATTTCCTCGCCCGCCATTATATTATACGCTTCTCGTAGCCCGTGGCCTTTGGCCTTTTAACCCTTTGTGTCCGGCGTGAGGGGGTTTTGGGAGAAGAGGTTCGCACGTGGAGAAGAAACGTAAAATGTAGCTACGTACGTCTAGCATCCAACCTTTCCTCGCCGAAAACTGCTTTAAAAATCCAGTTTTTAATATTTATACAGGGCAATTCTTTATTCTTTATGTGCAGTAGAATTTTTCATATACTGCTATTTGAACAGTACGGCTTTCATGTGAAAGCGCGAAGGAAAACGTGAAAGAACTTGCAGGATATTACGCAATCAACAGAAGCGGTTTTGCGTACTGTGTCGTCAATAGTCATAAAGAGCTATGTTTAAAAGTCCCCCCCCCCCCCACTCTGTCCCTGTAGAGTGAGTTAAGATATCAAGTTACCGTTATACGGTATTTTCCTACTCATTACTCCGTTACAAGTATTTTTAGAAATATCGATCAATGGATTCTATTGTAGGGGGCTAACGATATATACGCAGAATCCTGCGACTAACGAGCGAGAGAGAGAGAGAGAGAGAGAGAACGCTTGGCTTAAACACGACGAAATCGTCGCAAAGGTATCGAAATACCCAATGATATCAAAAGATCATCTCGCTACATGAGAGACGAGAATAAAGATGTATCCATTTCGAGTCGGTCGCTCCTTTCGGCTTGCTCGTTCGCTACTGTTCGATATGCCGGCGCCGTTCCGAAACAGCCATTACTGGCGCAGATAAATATAAGCAAATAATAATCCTCGCGGGACGAGGTTGGACCAAAGTCTCGAGTCGCACAACACAAACACAACGTGAAAGATCGAATTTAGCAACTCGCAAGATCGCGAGTGGAATGGCAAATGGAAACCGTTCGCCTATACCGTTATACCGACTTCACGAATTATTTTAAAGATTAATGATCCCCCACGAATTCGCCTTTCGCGGAATATCGGGGAAAACAAGAGCGCGCTTTAGTACAGGCGTACGTAAACCGATTATCCAATTAATCATCATGGAATGTTTTAGAACGAGATCATTTTGGCGTACGATCGCGTGATTCGTCAGTCGAAAGTCAGGCGTGCTTTATACCGTGTTGTAATTCAGCGGGTTACCGCGACTCGCATCAATATGCCATACTCCACCGGCAAACATTGCGCACATTAGGCGTGTCGGCTAAACTAATTTTGCATTTGGGAATTTCAACGAGGAAAGACGACACGCCTACACGCAGCCCGGGCGATGCAGCTCCCTCCTTTCTTCGCTCCCCGCCGCGGATTCGCGCCGCGATAAGTCGTATCGCGTCACCCGGTAAACGGCGGTAAACCATCTCGTTAGAGCAAGAGAAGCATCGAGCGCGTCATCGGGAAGAACCCTCCTGTGTATAAACCCCTTTGTGCTTGTTCCTTCTCCTTACAGGTAAACAAAGCGGCGACCGCGAGTCAATTTCTCACCCCGAATTGCTTTCGCTAGTCGGTCGTCTGTCAAATCTATCGTTAAATTTGTTTGACACTACGATGTTTAAACACTAAAATATTTAAAATTTTAGCTTCGCTTTTACCTATATTTAAAAATATATAATTTTCTTTGTTTACAAATGATTTATATTTTCTCTTTAGAAAATAGAGAATTACTGTAAACTAACTTTTTCTACAATTATAAATTCATAAATGCTTTATAAATCTATTTTACTCTTTAAGTTCAATTTTGCAACTCATACGGTTCTATACAGCATAAGGCTAAACAAATATGTATATATATAATAATAATTTAATTTAATTATTGCAGGCGAACAATTACATAATATTTTAATTACGAAACTGAACTATATTTTATAAACAGAAGAAAACTATATGTATGAAAATCGAAAACTGCATGTTTCTGTAACATTTAGATAAAAATATTGCATCGTTAAATTGTGATAAAGAAGCGATTGTTTAATTATAAAAGAGATATACATTATGTCGTGTGATGGTATGTCACGTGCTATAAGAGATATTTTTAATACGGACTATCAATAAAAAGTAATCCGCTTGTTTGATTATTTATTATATTGACTATCTTCGGAACAAGCTTAATACGCTTAAATGTATGTGACTGAAAGTGAATGAAAAATAATTCTTGGAAAGTCCGACAATTACGTAAATGTCACAAAAGATTTACAATCATGCGACCCACGGGGCATTCACGGAATTACTTTATTTACGGTTCATCGAGAAACGACACGAATAATGACTCCAGTTTTCTTTAGGGCAGTCCTTCACAGACAAATAGATTAACGATCCGAATTGTGGGGCCAAAATTAGTAACTGTCGTCTGACGTTCATCGATCGTACCCCCCCGGAATCGTGACAGGAAAGTTTTTCGCGAACCTACATTTCTAGTGTCACGTGCAACCGAAACAACGTTATTCGCTCGAGTGCATCTTCTTTGAGTGCAAATCGCCTGACGGCGACTTTCCTGTGTATCCTTTTTTTCCCCCTTTTTTTTGAAACTTTTCAGCCAGCTCGTGCCATAGTACGACTTGATTTTTCGAGCAATTCTCTTCTATCCTTGTTGCACGTCGTTTGCAATACCAGTCGCATGTGTCACGGTTAAAGAAAAAGTGCAAAGCGCGATTCACACACATATCGGCGCGCGCGCGCGCGAATTATTGTAGTTACTGTTTAATGAATTTATAATTTATTATTATTAGAAATTAATTAAAATCTGTGTATCGTAAATTGGGAAAATATCTGGGTTAAACGTTAATTCTGCACCGTGTGCGATTACGTAAGCATTGCAAACAACTATTAACCGTACGCGGAAGTTTCGCAGCGTGCGATCGACCATCCGTGGTCGCGCGGAAACATAAGTCGCAATAATTGATGCTCGATATAACGGAATTTCTCTGAGCCAAATAACAAGCTTATACTCGTCGAATTTTCATTTGAGCTTTCGAGAAATGTTCAAATACACTGATTTAATTTGTCGGATCACGCGTATTAAAGACTTAAATATTAGAAATATTCGCCAAATATTAATTACGATAAGAGACATCGGCGAAACGAAAGCGGATGCGAAAGAAGAAAAATTAATTAGGCGGATGGTCGTACGATAATACGAGACTCTGAATTTTAAACTTGTATTACTCGAGGAAGCACTGCAAGACAATAATCTCCCACCCGTACAAAAAAATTAATTATAACGACCTGATGGAGTTAATTTAAGAAACGCGAAAGATATGCCGAGGTTAAATATTGCATAGTCCCGATTATCCGACTCTTCGTTATCCGACATTTCGTGACATGGAAACCGAAACGAATTTCAATCACGAGCTTTCGCTTTGCGTTAACCGTAGTGAAAACTGCGGCTGCACGCACTCGCTTCAATTTGGAACAAACAAATTTGTTTTTTTGAAAATAATTTGCGAATCTGTTATCGCAAAAAAAAAATTCCGTTCCAGCGGCTGTTCAATAACCGTTGAATCTCCGCGGAGAGAAACCTTGAATTTGTACCGAAATCCCGTTAGATGTATATACTTATTTCGTTTTCTTAGGATTCAGAATGTGTTCGGATCTATTTATATATCGGATAATCGAAATTCCAATATTTATTATTTCTGTTATTTCAGAAACCCTAGGAAAACCGAGATCAGCACGCCTCGATCGGCATTCATGGCGTCCGCCACGCATTTCTCACGGACGAGGTGTATACACCTAGGCATCGCCAGTTTCTTGTAGAATACACGCTGCGCCTTTTCCTTCGCCTCGGACGGTCTAACGACAGGAACGGAGCACAGTGCGTTCTCCGTTTCAACGCCGCGGCGCGGCGTGGCGATGGTGGCTCGCTTAGGTCCCAGAACGCGGCTTGAGGCCCCGGCGGCCCCGCTGTGAGAACCATCTCCCTTCCCCCTCGATCGCCGGTGCACTAACACGCGCGCGCGGATCACGTTCGCGCATGCGCGATAAGCTCCGATTCAAACACACCGACACGGGCTACATGAAGAACGCGCGTAACCTCGAAGAAAGATATGGTCCACTCACCGAGAGTTCCGCTGAGCAGCAGCACGCAGGCGACGAAGACGGGCGACGTGGGCAGTGCGACGAGAGGCCGGGGCCTCGCCCCGGACCACCGCGCGACGCATTTTCTCAGCATCTCGTCAACGGTCCCCGAATCCACCCCCACCTCCAATGGCGGTCCAGCGTCTGGCGTCCCTCGACGGAATCACACCACGCCACGTATATCCCTCACCTTTGTGGCGCCGTTGGCCTGCACTGTCCTCTTGCGCGTCGAAGCTACCTGCTCCTTCGGTCCGCGTGCTTGAAGTGTTTCAACGCGGTTTCACACTACACATCATTTCCACACGCGCCTCTCATCGTGTCCCCACAACACACCTCTGTTATTTACTTCTTCCGGATTCCCTCTCTCGCTCTATCTTCGTTGTATCGCGAGATATCGGAGAAAACGGAAAACCAGGCACACGTCACACACGCGCTCGCGTATACAACTGTTCACGGTGTCGAGACGTCCCGCGAACGGCAGCGATGTCACCGGAGGAACGACGCCGTACGCCGTACAAACGCGCCTACCCGACTGAACGATACGAGGACGCGACGCGCTCGCTTCGCCCTGCCTGCTCGCCTCGCGCTCGCTCGCTTGCCTGTCCGCCTGGAATCCTCCCCCTCCGCCCGTACCGTGCCAGTGGTACCCCCACTCGCTCGGCCTCACTCTACTCCGCGCCAGGCCACGACGCCGACCCCTTCCTCACCGACGTACAAACAGTGATCGCCCCCCACCAGTCCATGCTACTTGTTGATCTTCATCCAGGGGTGCATAATCACGCTTCGCACCCGATTCTCTTCCCTCGATCTAATTGTAAAGGAAAAAAACAAAGAACATGAGTCGCAATTTTCTTTCCGCTATCAAATAGCTGCGAAGAGAACATGTAAAATAAATTGAAACTTATATGTAATACAATCTATATGTAATTTAATATAATGTAATTTTATAATCACGATAATTGTCATTATTTTAAACATTTCAGTAATAATATCCGTACTAAAAAATATATTAATAAATATTCAAACGCATTTTTTAAAATTAATATTTGTTTGATGAATGATTTACTAAACTAAAACGAATGCCCGCAAATCTTCCGAATCACGTGGGGGTTCGCAACGGTCCCTCTCGCCCGATATTATTGTTGTCGGACGCTCTAAAGTGATTTCTCAAATCGATTTTCGCTAATCGTAGTTGGGAATTAGATAAATGTCCATTATATGGATACGTATTTATCGCGATGTCGCAACGTTCGAGAAGGATCCGCGTAACGGAAATTTTCCCTTTCGCTTACTCTGCTAGAATCTCAAACAATATTTATGATTAATATTTATGATTACTATTTAGTATTTACTTTGAAAAGACAATTTACTAAATAAGAAAAGTAAACATTTTTTCTAAAAAAAATTTTCTAAAAGGAGGATAAAAATATGTATTGAATATAAAATATTCATATACACGTATATACAATAAACAAAAGTTTAGAGAAATGAAAGAGAAATTATTTAAGAAAAAAATATTTAAAATATTAATTGTTCAAAAAGCAAAGTGTATACTTTCTGCAATTTAGTCCAGCAGTTTTATTATACATTATAAAACGAGTTTATTTTGTAAAGCACATCTACAATCAATAGCTTGAAAAATTTATTATTATTCTTTTATTTATATGTTAATCCATACGACATTGAACATTTCCCATTACCGGGACTTAAAAAAAGTCGCAAGGGTAATTTTATTTTCATACATTGAAAGCTGTAAACGTGAGATATAGATTACGTATTATATATACTGCATTTCAATAATTACGCGAGTGCCACGTGTACAGCTTATCTTTATACTCATTGAAAATAAATGCAATATACGCATCTCGTATTCCGCGTATCGCCTGCAATTAAAATCTTCACTCGCAATTTGTTAACGCGTAATTATTCTAAAACATAAAAAATGCATTCATCGTAATAAGCATCACATATGTTTCGCTAAGCGTTACGTAGATGCGTTATAACGTATGTATATATATACTCGTTAAAACAATGTAACTTCAATTACTTCTCGCGCATTCGCCAAATCCAAGATACGTTTTACACCTCTTAATAGAGAAATTAACTTCAGCGTCGCTACAAAATGAGAGAGATTATCATAAAAGCTATCACACTGTTATTTTACTCGTACATTTCAACCGACGTGTTTTGCATCGGATTCGATTGCTATTATTCCGGATATATACGGGATGTACACATCATTGTGTTGTTACTCCCTCGTCCGCAGTATCTCGATGCATCGAGAGAGAGGGAGACACACATCTCCGTGATCACTCCACAATTATCCAACGTTATTCGCAGGCCAATTCGTGACTTGTATCGAGACTTGTATCCCGGAATCTCAATTACAGTCAGACTCCTTACACGGGAAGTAATATACTGCAGATTCAACTGTCATGTAGTCTGCGAAACTCAACTGTACAGACACACGTGTGTCTACTACGAAAATTATATATTAAACATGGAACTGCAAGAGACGTGCAAATATTACGCGACTGCCGCGAATAGAGGGTAAGTTTAATCGAGATGATTATTACAGTGAGATAAATGTGATACGTCCTTGTAACGAAAATAACAATTCTCGATTACTATCGCGTGTAACAAAAAATTGTGACAGCCAAATGAATAATGCACGAGCTTTACACGTTGGGGAAAAACTGTGCCAGCTACGAGTACGCCGATTTCGCTCTGCGACGTCGTTTGACATTTCACAAATGAGTGTCCCTAAACTAAACGTTGATCGCGAGAGCCCAGAGGCTCTCTGGCGTCTAATTTAAATGGGCGCGCTTCCGTTATTCGCCCATCCGGAAAATTATCTTCGATTCGACCGGAAAAGTTAATGTGCGGCGTGCATTAATAATACGCAACGCTTTCACGGTGCTCTGTGCTAAGAAAACGTGCACATTGTTACGAAGATAAGCGCCACTAATGATACCACGGTCGTTTGGCGTCGCATGCAGCGCACGTTTATTCGCGACGAATTGCCGTAATTATCGCGGTTCTCTACCGAATTAGAGGTTCACCCGGGCACTTTCATCGACCCCTCGTTTTTCGTTTTATGACCAGATCACGGAGGATCGGAGCGTACCAAAGGTACAGGAAAATACAGTTGACCCTAGGGCACTCTGCAAAATTCAATTCCGCGCGTTCCCTCGCGGGAAGTCTCGGTACAGCGTACCTGCAATTAAACTTCTCAACAATCCGTTCGCGATCAATTAGACCGGTGAAGACCAGTTTAAGCGAATAATTTTCTCGAAACGGAGAATGTTTACGGCGTGTAACGAAATTGGATTCTGTCGCCCTCGTGTCCTCCCCGAAGAATGACGTCGCAACGCGGAGTGGGCGGACGGATCAAGCATGCCTGCTACAATGTCAGATTATGCAATTGACCCTTGCGGCTGTCCCGAATCTCAGAGCCGCGGTCATTCGAATCTCTTTGGACATCGTCTAATTGATCCGTCCCTCGGCGTCCTAAATCGGATTCATTAAAGGCGATGATCACGAGAGAATCCCATAGGATCGACTCCGACCCAATTGACAGAGAATAAGACAAATTATCGAATGACAAGTATGAGAGAACTAGCTGTGAATGAGATGTACCAATTTCGAATTATTTTATACATGTAGTTACATTATATGTATACATGTATACATTATATACATGTAGTTATTGTGTTTCTTTTCCATCAAATATCAATTATGTTATTTTTTATTCTTTTTTAAACCTAATAGCAATTATTTTTTTATGATATAGAATGCTGTGTATTTTATTTATATCTATACATAGACAAATATAAGATATAATTAATTGAAATATAACTTTTTATAATTTTATATGTAGTGTGGCGATTGTATCGCCACATCTCTTCAATTCGTGTGTCGATAAACACACATATTAGGGTATATGCGACATACACATACTCAACACACATATACGCATTTGCGTCGCAAACACGTGTCACGCCTAACAAATAATAAAATCTTTAGAATAATAGAATAATAGAAACGCGAAACTCATTTCGATGTAGATTTTTGCGGATCGGTGAAACACCTGTAGATGCGTTACTATTTTTATATACATTCCTCTGATTGCCAGCAAATTCGGAATAATTGTAGCATTGCATTCCTTATAGCGATTAAATAATTTATAAGTTAAGTAATTTATTATAACGACAACATTTAAAATTGAATAACGACTTGTAATAGTAAATGATTTATATTTGAGGATAAAAATGAACTTGAAACAAAGAGAATAGCGGTGAAAGCGACCGAAATGTTGAATCGAAAAGTTAGGTCCGACGCGTGTTTGCGACGCAAACGTGTATATGTGTGTTGAGTATGTGTCGCATATGTCCTGATATGTGCGTCTTTCGAAGAGACGTGGCGATATAATTGCTACAGTAGCCTCAGGCTTTTTAGAACATATCGAATGAATAGCAAAAAGATATGTTAAATTGAAAATATTAAGTATATTTATATAATTTCTAATAGCAGAGTAAACTTTTTTGCATAAAATATTTGATATTAATTGTATACCTATTAAATATTTCATTGATTGCCCCATTTACACATTGTACTTGTTAAGTATTTTATCGATTGCCCCTTTTACACGAAAAATGGAATTTCTATTTTAATAATGTGACCGTGAGTTTTAGTTATCTTATTCAATAAACAGAATATGCACGAAAAGGCTGCGGAAATTTAGGTGTTAAATAGATTACGCAATTGAATCGGTACGATCAAATTTATTTTAGTGCGCCCGGCTGCACGGGCCGGCGAGCCAACTGGCTTATAACAGCATTTCAGCAATGTTGAAAATTCCACGAAGCGTTAATCATCATTACAACTGCAAAACTCGTTGCTGGTCGTTTGGAGCTTTTAATAATTGTATACTGTGTGCTGCGATACAATACGCCGCTCGTCGATATCGCATACGTCACGTTAATTATTCTTTAGAACACCTGCCTTTATTCGATACGGCTCATTGTTTCGCATCTTTCGCATATTTACAGTGTAAAGAACGTTATATCAATGCAGAGAACGATCGGTAAAATTTGCATTATTGTTGCGACCTGTGCAGATAAAACAATCAGTACCGTAAAGCGAGAAACGCGAGAACGTTGATAACGTTTATTGATAACGTTTACACAATAATGGGTACTATTCATAAAATATATGTAAGAAGAATTCATAAATGTTAGAAGAAACTTCTCCTGATACACGAGAATAATATATCACGTGGATACGAATCTCCAGCGGTTTATAATGTCACGCGACAAAGAAGTTTCGTTGGATAAGAAGCTTAAGGGTCGCCTTACCTTATCGGAAACTTTACAAGAAATTTCTTTTTTAGGGAATGTCTACCTGTTGCTGCGACCGCGTAGCTACGGACGTAATCTTCTAATCGGTTTAATAAAAATATTCGATACGAAAGTAGAAACGTAGATCCTCCTCAAACGAGTAATTAGTGTAAAATTCGTTATTTGTTAGAGAATTTTGCACATATACTTTTTAACGGCTAAACGACGGAGGAACAAGCGTATAAACGTAGATCCGTGGGCGACTTTCGGGGTGTCCCCGCCCCCCGTCCCGCTAAAGGAGACGCGCGTTTTCGGAGGGGAGAGAATTAACGGATTACGCGTACCGCACACAAACGAAACGTAACTTTTCCACCGGGCGGCGCAAGTAATAGCTTTGAATTTCACGTTAAAGAGAATGTGCGGCGCACCGAGTCGTGATATATCGTTTTGGCGGCCGTTAATTGCCGCGGAATTCTCACGGAATTATAATTAATTCTATTTAACTATCCGTTAAATCATCGTCACGCGCATTGCACGAATGTGAAATGCGGTCGTTCGCAAGACGCAAGCCGCGAAGCGTTCCACGTTTCGATCATAAGCGGGAAACGACGTGCAGTAGCAAAAAAAAGCGAAAATTAAAAAACTTGAAAAAAAGTTACTAAAGCTGCCGGGTGGACAATAATTTTCGACAGCCTAACGTTCGTTGCACAAACCACTCATGCCAGCAATTGTCCCAGTTGCTCGTCAGGTACTAGAAAACCTTTTTGTCAATTCCATGTATACCGGTGTTATATTTAACACCCATCATCGATACGCGCCGCGAATCCAACAAACAATCGAACGATTCAAAAAGTGTAGGTATTTCATTTTCCGCCAAATGAATCAATCGATCTCCATTGCAGACTTCTCGTAACGTGCATAATGATCGACATTCGACCTGTGATGGCGCATCATAAATTTCAGTTTTAATCTGTTATTATCGCGCTTTATTTTAATTAAACGTATTTTCGATGACGTTGCGATTACCGTGGCAAAGTAAAACAAGTTATAAAGAATCTAATTCTCTTAAAATTCTCAGTTCGATTCCATTACAAGAAATAAACGTGCAAAATTAATGTTGATATCAGATCGATACGAAATCGTTTCTTATCGAAGAAAAAATCTATTCTCTTCTCTTTACTTGAGGTGTACACAATTTTGAGAGATCATTATTATCAAAAAGTAAAGAAACACTAAATTCCTATACTGTATTTGTGAAAAACGTTGGAAAAGTTTCGAGAAAAGTTTATGTGTATACGTATTTCTAAAATCTGTTATATTTAATTCACATGGGAATTACCGTGACGTATAAGTAGCGAGAATGCAATTTGCTAATCGCGATGCTGATGGGAATCGAACTTGAAATATTTCGCGAATTTCGCTCAGTCGACAGCGCCCGGCGCGGCGTGCATGTGTGCCGCCGCAGGCGCATTCATTGCAACATTGACGTGAAATTGCAGTTCATATCTCAATGCTTCTGGGTAAATATATAACGAGGTATAATCACAGTACGTTTGATATTTGCTTAAACCGTCCGCGTTTCATTTTTCAAAATGGTCCCATTAACCGAATTCACGTGCCTTGATTATGATAATCGTCCTTACGTTCCACAATATTTCATCTTGATCCGCAATTTTTGCTCAATGAAACATATATGCAACATGCAGATGACCGTTTACATTTTTTTGATAAAAATACTAGACTAACATTTCGTCGAAATTGGATATTTTTCTCAACGATTCGTCCCTCAACGGCGGTTTGTTTCAGCACTGTAATTGAATTTAAAAAAAAACTGATTTAAAAATTCTAACTTTTCATGATATTTTACAGGTTTTACGTCGCATATATATATGAGACATAAAACATTAAAATTTTTTTATATATTAAATTTTTGAACATGGAAAAGAGCTAGTAATAATCTGTGTGACAGAGTTGAGTTAATACTCTGGCGAATATTATTTTTCTTTCAGTCTTCTGAAAGTTGACGCAATTTTCTGATATCGTTACTTTGATGAACGCAAAAGAAAAAAGTTTACGGCTGCACTTGGCGTCTTTGTTTATCTTGAAAAATACTCTCGTTACGGAATACGTGCACGTTATTTCAATTTTTATTTACAAGGAAAGGGAGATAAAACGTGTGTGAATTACCGTGGCATACCTATATAACATGATCAGGCATAATTTATGAAACATCTATATACTGTGATAGTGACATACTAACACTGCCAATAACGTCGACGTTATACGTTTTTAAGCGATGCAAGATCGACCGGCGTAAAAATCATGGTCTATATATATGGTTTTGCATCGTGTGTCGCACTCTTATCAGATCGCGGTGCTGCATTTGCTATAAATAATCATACGATGTATAACACCGTAGCGCAGCAGTGCCATAAATAACGGTTTGCGTTTATCGTCGTAACATCTCACAACGTGGCGCATTTTGTAGACGAAGGAGCAATTTGAAGCTGATATCGTAACGATATCCCAACAAAGATGACATGTGGTATAAGGGCAAACTGCAGAGCGGTGAGGCAACCATTTACAGTTCATTTAGCCATCAGCGATTCGCGCGCGGGGATAGAGTTGCGCTTCGAAGAAATAAATCTCAGTGTCGCGAATATATTTCATTCTCGCGTGCACGACAAATATTGCCGTCAGTTCATCGGAACGTCGCGTCGTCCGGCGGTTTTAAACGTGGCGATATGACGCTGCGCCATCGAGACCCGCGCCGCGGCGGCCCGGCTCGGATCCTGTGGCAGGCGCGAGAATCAATATTGCTACAATCGAACTAACAGAGAACCTGCTCGACGCGCCGCAGTCGATCGAAAGGAATAATTGGCGCGAATATTAAGAGCGCGGCCATTAAGGCGGCCTCGGTAATAGGCTTCGCCTTTTTACGCCGCGCCGCGCGAGCGATAAAGCGTAATCCCCGCGAGTGTTCGCCTATTACCCGGCAGAAAATGAATTGGACGGCACATATACAAATTCATCACATTCCAGCGAATTCCCATTGCGCCCTGTCACATCGCATTATTTTTTTCCGGAATTTTTTCACTTTTTTTTACCTTTATAAATGACATTTATATGTAAAATTAAGTACGCGCGCGGCAAAGCCCACGTATCATAATATTAATCTACTTATTTACGTGTCTCTTTGAACACGCGACGCGCACGCTGCGCGTGATGAAATTAATTGAAAATTTATCTAGACAATATGAATGAAAGTCAAGCGATATTATTTACGCATCTCTCATAAACTAGGTCGTCGTATGGCAGCGCAGATGATATAGGTATATCAATATATCATATCGCACGTAACAAATTGTAATATCCTACCTCATCATTATCGATTTCTATTCTCTGAATTTCCTACTGTCCGACAATCGACAGATACTCGCCAAAAGAGTTTCATTTATTTTAATTAACAACCGCAGAGACAGCACGATTTGTATAAGTTTGCAGTGATAAAAATTACGTCAAATTATGAAGACATTTAATAAAGTGCGTATTATGTATTTAATAATAATATATATATATATATTTATATATATATATAAAACAAGAACACACATACGCGTAATTAAAATCCGTGTCGAAAACAGATACCTAATTTCGGTGAATAAAATGCCGATAAAATATTACCGAATGGAAAACAATTTAAAAACGGATTTAAAAAATGTGCTATTAAAGTGCCCGGTCGCGTTCTCCAGAGCGGCTCGATTCGTTCTACGAACTAATTGCAGTTTTCATCAGTAATAGCTTTCTAATGTTGCTTTAACCGCTAACGAATTACGGGCGACATCGAAAAACACGCGTTCGGAGTATTCAAGTCGTAATGCATTTTCTGGCAGCAGAGTCCGGCGGATGGCATGGCCGGGCGTTTCGCTGCCGTAAATTACGTTCGGGAGCGGTTCCGGACCTATTTTGATTTGCATATGGGGACCGCAATGTGCCATCGAATGGCCTGCAAGCACTATTTACCGCAGCGCAATTCGCCGACGCCGCGGTAACTAATCGACGAGTCCCCGTATGTCGCGTACCAATTGCTTCAATATGCACGAGAGAAATCCTTATTTTAATATGGAGGAGGGAGGGAGGGGAGGGAGGAAAAAAATCGAATCCATTCTGATTCTAAATCGTGGGAAAAACACGTACAATCACGAAACATGTCAATTTGGCGGACAGCACGACGTGTCGCGGTATCACGATCGCACATGTGCGCGTCGGTCATCGCTGAAACGCCGCTGACGTATAAATCCTACGCGCTTATCTTTCCATTTTCCGCGCAAGCACAGAAGCAAGTTAAATAGATGCGGCCATTGTTCGGCCCGACGTGACCTCCGTGATAAATTCGCGACTAGTTAAACGTTTCACGAGTCCTGCGCGTCTTTTTTTATTTTTTCCCGTTTTTTTTTCTGTTTTGTTGATCAGACTTTATTTTGCAAATGTAAAAACCCCCGCGCGTTTACCTGTTATCTTTTGCCAGAATTGGACATCATGATTATTACATGACACCGGAAAAGGATGTGTGACGTTTTAAACCAAGATTTATGTCAATGTGTTTGAGAGGCAGTTTACACAGCAGGTAACATCCGCGTACGAGATAAATTATTGTCAACTGTTCATTACGGCTGCCTAATAACACTCGAAATTCTTCATTTATTTTACCTAACGCAACTTTAGCGCTTAGTTACTTTATCAAAATTCGGCAAATATTTATAAGTGGCCAATATTTATCCAATAATGAGATGGTGAACGACGGAGAGCAGCGTGATATCGTGAGAGAAAAAGTAAAGGAAAGAAAAGGGGCGCAGCGTGCGTACGCAAAGTTATGAATGTTTGCCCGCGATGAACTCAAGTCGAAACACACAGCCCCGATCGCGGTGCAGCGTTGAATATCAGACGCAGTCTCCCGAGGGATATCTCCATCCTGAACCCTATAGCCAGCGTATGTATCCACACCGAGCGCGCGGCGCGGCGGCGGCGGTGTGTCCCCAATCTGGGTGCATGGGTAAGCGCTTTCGGTTAAACAACTTTCCAAATTAGACGTCCGACGGGCAAGTTAGTTGCGAGGAAGAACCAGGGCTAATGAGACACGGCTAGCCCCGCATGACCAATCCCGTAATTATGGACTGTAATTGGCTCAGTTCGACACTCGTTATGCTTCATGCATACTTATGAGATCATCTCGGGTATAGCGGCGAGAAACCCGTTTCACGTTCCACGTTCTGTGTTTGTTTTCCTTTTCCAGGAAGGGGAGGGGAAGGGGGAGGGCACGTCTCACGGAGGACGCATGTCGATAACGAAACTTTGTTCCCGGAGGAATTACATATCGGCAATGTATACTTCGATATCCCTCCATCCGATAGAACTTTTCAGTTTTCGATGGCAGTTACATATTTTAGTGATTGAACGTAATCTCCATTTTGCGAAAGTTTGCACGTGGAGTTAATCGACCTATCGTATATATATTCGGTCCTATATGACCCAACAGTGAACCCAATCGCGAATCGAATGTCCTATTTTTGCGGTGCAATGACGTTATATATCCATTTTCATCACTAAGCCGCTATATATGTATATATAATATAATATATAATATGTATATATAAATCCGCGCTGATAAAATTCTTCCTATGCCCAGTATTTGACGCTTATAAATTACAATATGGTTTTCAGCCGCGCAGTCATACGGTCAGGTACTTATAACATTTTATTTTTATCATAGTTTTATTTATGCGAGTGTATTTATCTTTCGTACGTCTAGCGTGCAACAGTTATTTTCGTTTCTGACGTTTCGTTATTATATGAAAAATATCAGGTAGCGCGCAAATTTATTTATATAAGTACATATACATATACAGGCTACTCAATATTGCTTTTAAAGTCAACACGGCGAGAACACGTGCGTGTATTGGAGCATATTTAATTTGTTTTCACGACGACAGGTATATATCGAACAAAGATGTATACATAAGCGGTGGGACAATGCCTGGCCATTTCGTTTGATCGCAATCGCTTTTACTTTGTCCTCCTTTCTTACGAAGACAATTAGAGGAATGGCGGAAGACATTGAGTAATCTTGCGATACCATGCGGATAATAAAAGTAGCGCAAAGTACTATAAAAACTCCATCACTGTCCGCGGTAACGATGTTCAAGCCTTATACTTTGTCGAGCGAATTATGATTTATGGATAGCACTACGGGGGTGACCGTGCGGTACCTTGCGGCGTGTCAAACAAATCCCCTTCGGGATTCTCCATTTATTATTCCACGTTATACACGCGCGACTACCGGCTTCGCCCCCGTTGTACACGTGTACTCGCATTACGTACACAAAAAATCACGAGGATACATCGCGTCGCATGAATATACAGCGCATCCCCATATATCCTTCTCTATGGTCTTCCGAACTATACGTTTTCACGGCTTCATAAAACAACGTGCAATCCATGGTATTTCGAAAGGCGAACAGAGGCAACGATTTTAATGCGTCAGACTCTTTTTGCCAAAAATTTCAAAACCCTGGCGAATAAATCGGAGATACATCCGACATCGTTCTAAATCCATATATTTTATGAAAAACCAAATAGACATATGTATGCGCGTGTATGTCCCGCATGCGGTTAAATTTTCTCGGTTAAACCGCATCTAACTTGATAATATAAGCAATATTGTAAGTAGTTATATTTTCGATTTTAAAATGTAGGTCCCTTTAAATTTTTTAAAGATTCGTCTTTTTTAAAGCTCGAAATGTAATACATCCAGTAAAAATAATACTGATGTAATGTGTACAGTGTACATCCATTTATTATACCATAATGTTAATAAAATGTGAATTCCAAATATACAGAACATGATATCCACATTGGAATGATATCGCATGTCATTTGCCGAATGACTCGTGTGAATGTCTAGAAATAATGTTACAGATATTTAAGAGACAGATATATAATCGAGAATACGCGAACCGATCAAGTTTCTATTTTCGTACTAAATCATATTTCCTCGTATTTTTCTCTTCGTTTATTGGAAAATTCTCTTGAGGCGCTTCATCCATTTTCCTGTCACCGATAAATTTAACTGGCTGCTCGCAGTCCGGACCAAAAGAGTAGAAGCCGCCAAATATGTTGGATCAAAGAACGAGATTTCTTATCGATGGCCTAGTGAATGTGCTCTCTAAGTAGCGTAATTTGCGAGAAAATATGTGTCTGTTCAACGATTGTAGTATAATGTATCTTCCGCGATAATACGTTATGTATATACTACGCGCTTGGTACATTACTGTAATGATAAAAATATGAATTTGTCAAAGTGACATATAGGTGTAAACGAGAGTATTTTGTAAAATCGGTCGCGAAACTAAATCTTTTCCCCGAGTTTATATATGCTGTCAATACGATTTAATATTTAAATATTCCGAATGCATTCCTTACAAACAACATATAAGAAAATGATGGAAATTAAAGGTATGGCGTATACTACCGCCGGGGATCAGAGGTCGCGTCTCCATTCGGACGGATGAATCTCAATGGAAATCTCATTTGAAGATACCAGTTGTGGGGTTACGATATCTATGCCGATGTGAACTTCAAAGTCAAGCTATCGTGTATATACCTACGTTGCTCTTTAGCCATTAAGGAAAAAAAAGTGCTTTTAAACCAGCTCTTTGAAGAAGCGAAATGAGAATCTGGGCTTCGCGTTTCAAACTGCTTTCAGTATGCCGTTTATTTAGAACCTCTGTGCCTGCGTGTGTAGAAAATTCAATTCTCTGTCTATCGTTCTTTCTCTTCATCTCCTCCTCTCGTCTCTCCTCTCGCGTCCTGCTGCTTTGTCACTTTGTCTCGGTCGCACACCCTCCTGGCCTCGCGCGGAAAAAGACGTCTGATACGGACATTATCTCCCGGAAAATAAATTGCATTCGATGCTGCGGGTTTCACTTCATTCGTTTGAGAAGCAAGATACCGACGGCGAGTCGTTTTTCGCGCGCCCAAACAGTAACGAGCCGCGGAAAATCAGAAAAATGTTTGCGTCTATACAACAGCATACACCGCGATGAGGATAGTAACGTGAAAAAAAAAAGAAATAAAACGAGAGGGGCAATTCAAACGAAAAAAATAATGATTTAAAAATAACGAAGGATTACGTTTTTCGCAATTGTATATAATTTCACTAACCGCGAATCACGTTGTAAAGGATAGACGAAACGTGTAACAGTGCTCTATAACAGTCGACAATTCTGCGTGTATGTGTGTCGTATGCGCAAGAATATTCAAAGGTCGTTACACGGAAGTTCAGCAAAGAGGATATATCGAAATGTAAAACGTATTGTCATGACTGTCCTGAGAGAATTAACCATGTTATATCAATTATTAAAATTACACACTGGCAATGTTCGACAGACCCGCACGCAGAGAGCTGCGCTGTCGCTCCACAATACCCTTCTCACATCCCACCTACCTCATTTAGACACGCGATAAACTTTAGGAAGGGACAGACGGAAGTTCCAATTAGCCGGAAATTTTGTTAACTATATTTGTTGTCGGAAAATTGGAAACTAACACATTTATCATCTGCAGCTAACCGACAAAAATAAAACCTAGAAATTTAAATGGCTCTTTAAATAGCAGCTGCGCTGTCTAATTAAAGATTCTGACATATCGCTTTATAATGCATAAGAAGAATTCTATTCATAGTTGATAAACAAGCGTTATATTAAAAAGTTTAAACAAGACTTGTCTTAATTAAGACAAGGACGGCTTCAACATAATTGAATAATTTTCGATCGTCATAGTACATGACGATTAATTGATGCAGCACTTCGTGGTTATTTATTTATTTTACTACTTTTAGATAATGTTGCGGTTATCACTTCAACGAATGTGTCGAATCTACAGGAAAGTATATCCGTTCGTATTGACCGAAACGAGGATGTTCTTCCAATCGAAGAACTATAAACAGAGGGAAACGCGGTGCACTTATCACACCTCGGGTGTGCTCGAACGTGTCCGCAATAATCCGCGCTCTCCGATAACGGTGCACAGTAACGCACGGGTCTTCTTGTTCCTCGGCGCGATCGAGTTTGTCGGGAAACTCGTTCGAGGAATACTCGCAGAAAATTTCGCCCTCTTACTCGTTCTCTTATTCGTCCGTCTAAATCACGGCTCGAATACACACACGCACGCACGCGCGCACAAGAGATCGAATCTTTTTGCGAAAGACATACAGGATTCGCGGAACGGAGAGCCGTCTCGAAGCGGATGAACTCAATCTCCATCATCGCGTCTCGCGACAAGAATAAAGAACCCTCGGGAAATTTTTTTGCAGATTATCATCAACAATTTCCCCGCGCGTCGAAAACTTTTTCTATATTTCCGCGACGAACTTTGTCACAGGCGAGGCAAAAGTGCAATCTGTTATATTTCAATAGAATAGCAATTCGAATAAAAGGCTTTTTCAAAAATTGAACCTAGGAACACTAAACTTTCGTCGATTGTATCCATTAAAAATGTTCTATAATTTTTCCATGATTTTATCATGAAATGTTATTATAACCGAATTCAATATTAATTAAGTTAGAATTAATTTTTATTTACATTTGATAATGTAATTACATAATCTATGTTTTTTGTATTTAAAATAAGTATAAAAAAGTTTGAAAGATGACTATATTGACTTATCGCGGAAATATCAAGAGTATTTAAATTCAGATACTCTCAATATATATATACATACATATATATATATATATATAT
>NW_012027727.1:472236-472546 GCF_000956235.1 Wasmannia auropunctata
TAACCAGTGTGCATCTACGCGTAAAATATAATACTCTACGTTTACGTGTAAACAACGTAAACTATTGTAAAAGTGTCATCTATGTAAACAGTCAGTAGACTATATATTTATTCATTTAATAAATATATATAATTTAACATTTATGTAAAAAAAACTACTATTTGAGTAAGAAAAATTCTCTGGTTGCATTTTTAATCTTAATCTCGTAGTTAAATTAATGTTCAAAATATATCAAGAATATTCTAAAGATGTTGTAGTATCTTTAGCCTGTTCCTATTGATACATTTTGAACATTTCTATTGTGGGTAGA